>NC_133801.1:0-35000 GCF_043250625.1 Sebastes fasciatus
CTAGTTAGAGTTACCTTCATATTCCATCAGTCTGGTTCTGGTTCTGTCTGGTTCTGTAGGTTCTTGTCTGGTTCTGCCATCCTGTGGAGCTGGTTAGAGTTACCTTCATATTCCATCAGTCTGGTTCTGGTTCTGTCTGGTTCTGTCTGGTTCTGCCATCCTGTGGAGCTAGTTAGAGTTACCTTCATATTCCATCAGTCTGGTTCTGTCTGGTTCTGTCTGGTTTTGTTGTTCTGTCTGGTTTGCATCCTGTGGAGCTAGTTAGAGTTACCTTCATATTCCATCAGTCTGGTTCTGGTTCTGTCTGGTTCTGTCTGTTCTGCCATCCTGTGAGAGCTAGTTAGAGTTACCTTCATATTCCATCAGTCTGGTTCTGGTTCTGTCTGGTTCTGTCTGGTTCTGCCATCCTGTGGAGCTAGTTAGAGTTACCTTCATATTCCATCAGTCTGGTTCTGGTTCTGTCTGGTTCTGTCTGGTTCTGTCTGGTTCTGCCATCCTGTGGAGCTAGTTAGAGTTACCTTCATATTCCATCAGTCTGGTTCTGGTTCTGGTTCTGTCTGGTTCTGTCTGGTTCTGCCATCCTGTGGAGCTAGTTAGAGTTACCTTCATATTCCATCAGTCTGGTTCTGGTTCTGTCTGGTTCTGTCTGGTTCTGTCTGGTTCTGCCATCCTGTGGAGCTAGTTAGAGTTACCTTCATATTCCATCAGTCTGGTTCTGGTTCTGTCTGGTTCTGTCTGTCTGTTCTGCCATCCTGTGGAGCTAGTTAGAGTTACCTTCATATTCCATCAGTCTGGTTCTGGTTCTGTCTGGTTCTGTCTGGTTCTGTCTGGTTCTGCCATCCTGTGGAGCTAGTTAGAGTTACCTTCATATTCCATCAGTCTGGTTCTGGTTCTGTCTGGTTCTGTCTGGTTCTGTCTGGTTCTGCCATCCTGTGGAGCTAGTTAGAGTTACCTTCATATTCCATCAGTCTGGTTCTGGTTCTGTCTGGTTCTGTCTGGTTCTGTCTGGTTCTGCCATCCTGTGGAGCTAGTTAGAGTTACCTTCATATTCCATCAGTCTGGTTCTGGTTCTGTCTGGTTCTGTCTGGTTCTGCCATCCTGTGGAGCTAGTTAGAGTTACCTTCATATTCCATCAGTCTGGTTCTGGTTCTGTCTGGTTCTGCCATCCTGTGGAGCTGGTTAGAGTTACCTTCATATTCCATCAGTCTGGTTCTGGTTCTGTCTGGTTCTGTCTGGTTCTGCCATCCTGTGGAGCTAGTTAGAGTTACCTTCATATTCCATCAGTCTGTTTCTGGTTCTGTCTGGTTCTGTCTGGTTCTGTCTGGTTCTGTCTGGTTCTGCCATCCTGTGGAGCTAGTTAGAGTTACCTTCATATTCCATCAGTCTGGTTCTGGTTCTGTCTGGTTCTGCCATCCTGTGGAGCTGGTTAGAGTTACCTTCATATTCCATCAGTCTGGTTCTGGTTCTGTCTGGTTCTGTCTGGTTCTGCCATCCTGTGGAGCTAGTTAGAGTTACCTTCATATTCCATCAGTCTGGTTCTGGTTCTGTCTGGTTCTGTCTGGTTCTGTCTGGTTCTGTCTGGTTCTGCCATCCTGTGGAGCTAGTTAGAGTTACCTTCATATTCCATCAGTCTGGTTCTGGTTCTGTCTGGTTCTGTCTGGTTCTGCCATCCTGTGGAGCTGGTTAGAGTTACCTTCATATTCCATCAGTCTGGTTCTGGTTCTGTCTGGTTCTGTCTGGTTCTGCCATCCTGTGGAGCTAGTTAGAGTTACCTTCATATTCCATCAGTCTGGTTCTGGTTCTGTCTGGTTCTGCCATCCTGTGGAGCTGGTTAGAGTTATCTTCATATTCCATCAGTCTGGTTCTGGTTCTGTATGGTTCTGTCTGGTTCTGTCTGGTTCTGCCATCCTGTGGAGCTAGTTAGAGTTACCTTCATATTCCATCAGTCTGGTTCTGGTTCTGTCTGGTTCTGTCTGGTTCTGCCATCCTGTGGAGCTAGTTAGAGTTACCTTCATATTCCATCAGTCTGGTTCTGGTTCTGTCTGGTTCTGTCTGGTTCTGTCTGGTTCTGCCATCCTGTGGAGCTAGTTAGAGTTACCTTCATATTCCATCTGTCTGGTTCTGTCTGGTTCTGCCATCCTGTGGAGCTAGTTAGAGTTACCTTCATATTCCATCAGTCTGGTTCTGGTTCTGTCTGGTTCTGCCATCCTGTGGAGCTGGTTAGAGTTACCTTCATATTCCATCAGTCTGGTTCTGGTTCTGTCTGGTTCTGTCTGGTTCTGCCATCCTGTGGAGCTAGTTAGAGTTACCTTCATATTCCATCAGTCTGTTTCTGGTTCTGTCTGGTTCTGTCTGGTTCTGTCTGGTTCTGTCATCCTGTGGAGCTAGTTAGAGTTACCTTCATATTCCATCAGTCTGGTTCTGGTTCTGTCTGGTTCTGCCATCCTGTGGAGCTGGTTAGAGTTACCTTCATATTCCATCAGTCTGGTTCTGGTTCTGTCTGGTTCTGCCATCCTGTGGAGCTAGTTAGAGTTACCTTCATATTCCATCAGTCTGGTTCTGGTTCTGTCTGGTTCTGTCTGGTTCTGTCTGGTTCTGTCTGGTTCTGCCATCCTGTGGAGCTAGTTAGAGTTACCTTCATATTCCATCAGTCTGGTTCTGGTTCTGTCTGGTTCTGTCTGGTTCTGCCATCCTGTGGAGCTGGTTAGAGTTACCTTCATATTCCATCAGTCTGGTTCTGGTTCTGTCTGGTTCTGTCTGGTTCTGCCATCCTGTGGAGCTAGTTAGAGTTACCTTCATATTCCATCAGTCTGGTTCTGTCTGGTTCTGCCATCCTGTGGAGCTAGTTAGAGTTACCTTCATATTCCATCAGTCTGGTTCTGGTTCTGTCTGGTTCTGCCATCCTGTGGAGCTGGTTAGAGTTACCTTCATATTCCATCAGTCTGGTTCTGGTTCTGTATGGTTCTGTCTGGTTCTGTCTGGTTCTGCCATCCTGTGGAGCTAGTTAGAGTTACCTTCATATTCCATCAGTCTGGTTCTGGTTCTGTCTGGTTCTGTCTGGTTCTGCCATCCTGTGGAGCTAGTTAGAGTTACCTTCATATTCCATCAGTCTGGTTCTGGTTCTGTCTGGTTCTGTCTGGTTCTGTCTGGTTCTGCCATCCTGTGGAGCTAGTTAGAGTTACCTTCATATTCCATCAGTCTGGTTCTGGTTCTGTCTGGTTCTGTCTGGTTCTGTCTGGTTCTGCCATCCTGTGGAGCTGGTTAGAGTTACCTTCATATTCCATCAGTCTGGTTCTGGTTCTGTCTGGTTCTGTCTGGTTCTGCCATCCTGTGGAGCTGGTTAGAGTTACCTTCATATTCCATCAGTCTGGTTCTGGTTCTGTCTGGTTCCGTCTGGTTCTGTCTGGTTCTGCCATCCTGTGGAGCTAGTTAGAGTTACCTTCATATTCCATCAGTCTGGTTCTGGTTCTGTCTGGTTCTGTCTGGTTCTGCCATCCTGTGGAGCTAGTTAGAGTTACCTTCATATTCCATCAGTCTGGTTCTGGTTCTGTCTGGTTCTGTCTGGTTCTGTCTGGTTCTGCCATCCTGTGGAGCTAGTTAGAGTTACCTTCATATTCCATCAGTCTGGTTCTGGTTCTGTCTGGTTCTGTCTGGTTCTGCCATCCTGTGGAGCTAGTTAGAGTTACCTTCATATTCCATCAGTCTGGTTCTGTCTGGTTCTGCCATCCTGTGGAGCTAGTTAGAGTTACCTTCATATTCCATCAGTCTGGTTCTGGTTCTGTCTGGTTCTGCCATCCTGTGGAGCTGGTTAGAGTTACCTTCATATTCCATCAGTCTGGTTCTGGTTCTGTATGGTTCTGTCTGGTTCTGTCTGGTTCTGCCATCCTGTGGAGCTAGTTAGAGTTACCTTCATATTCCATCAGTCTGGTTCTGGTTCTGTCTGGTTCTGTCTGGTTCTGTCTGGTTCTGCCATCCTGTGGAGCTAGTTAGAGTTACCTTCATATTCCATCAGTCTGGTTCTGGTTCTGTCTGGTTCTGTCTGGTTCTGTCTGGTTCTGCCATCCTGTGGAGCTGGTTAGTTACCTTCATATTCCATCAGTCTGGTTCTGGTTCTGTCTGGTTCTGTCTGGTTCTGTCTGGTTCTGTCTGGTTCTGCCATCCTGTGGAGCTAGTTAGAGTTACCTTCATATTCCATCAGTCTGGTTCTGGTTCTGTCTGGTTCTGTCTGGTTCTGCCATCCTGTGGAGCTAGTTAGAGTTACCTTCATATTCCATCAGTCTGGTTCTGATTCTGTCTGGTTCTGTCTGGTTCTGTCTGGTTCTGCCATCCTGTGGAGCTAGTTAGAGTTACCTTCATATTCCATCAGTCTGGTTCTGGTTCTGTCTGGTTCTGTCTGGTTCTGTCTGGTTCTGCCATCCTGTGGAGCTAGTTAGAGTTACCTTCATATTCCATCAGTCTGGTTCTGGTTCTGTCTGGTTCTGTCTGGTTCTGCCATCCTGTGGAGCTAGTTAGAGTTACCTTCATATTCCATCAGTCTGGTTCTGGTTCTGTCTGGTTCTGTCTGGTTCTGTCTGGTTCTGCCATCCTGTGGAGCTGGTTAGTTACCTTCATATTCCATCAGTCTGGTTCTGGTTCTGTCTGGTTCTGTCTGGTTCTGTCTGGTTCTGTCTGGTTCTGCCATCCTGTGGAGCTAGTTAGAGTTACCTTCATATTCCATCAGTCTGGTTCTGGTTCTGTCTGGTTCTGTCTGGTTCTGCCATCCTGTGGAGCTAGTTAGAGTTACCTTCATATTCCATCAGTCTGGTTCTGATTCTGTCTGGTTCTGTCTGGTTCTGTCTGGTTCTGCCATCCTGTGGAGCTAGTTAGAGTTACCTTCATATTCCATCAGTCTGGTTCTGGTTCTGTCTGGTTCTGTCTGGTTCTGTCTGGTTCTGCCATCCTGTGGAGCTAGTTAGAGTTACCTTCATATTCCATCAGTCTGGTTCTGGTTCTGTCTGGTTCTGTCTGGTTCTGCCATCCTGTGGAGCTAGTTAGAGTTACCTTCATATTCCATCAGTCTGGTTCTGGTTCTGTCTGGTTCTGCCATCCTGTGGAGCTGGTTAGAGTTACCTTCATATTCCATCAGTCTGGTTCTGGTTCTGTCTGGTTCTGTCTGGTTCTGCCATCCTGTGGAGCTAGTTAGAGTTACCTTCATATTCCATCAGTCTGTTTCTGGTTCTGTCTGGTTCTGTCTGGTTCTGTCTGGTTCTGTCATCCTGTGGAGCTAGTTAGAGTTACCTTCATATTCCATCAGTCTGGTTCTGGTTCTGTCTGGTTCTGCCATCCTGTGGAGCTGGTTAGAGTTACCTTCATATTCCATCAGTCTGGTTCTGGTTCTGTCTGGTTCTGCCATCCTGTGGAGCTAGTTAGAGTTACCTTCATATTCCATCAGTCTGGTTCTGGTTCTGTCTGGTTCTGTCTGGTTCTGTCTGGTTCTGTCTGGTTCTGCCATCCTGTGGAGCTAGTTAGAGTTACCTTCATATTCCATCAGTCTGGTTCTGGTTCTGTCTGGTTCTGTCTGGTTCTGCCATCCTGTGGAGCTGGTTAGAGTTACCTTCATATTCCATCAGTCTGGTTCTGGTTCTGTCTGGTTCTGTCTGGTTCTGCCATCCTGTGGAGCTAGTTAGAGTTACCTTCATATTCCATCAGTCTGGTTCTGTCTGGTTCTGCCATCCTGTGGAGCTAGTTAGAGTTACCTTCATATTCCATCAGTCTGGTTCTGGTTCTGTCTGGTTCTGCCATCCTGTGGAGCTGGTTAGAGTTACCTTCATATTCCATCAGTCTGGTTCTGGTTCTGTATGGTTCTGTCTGGTTCTGTCTGGTTCTGCCATCCTGTGGAGCTAGTTAGAGTTACCTTCATATTCCATCAGTCTGGTTCTGGTTCTGTCTGGTTCTGTCTGGTTCTGCCATCCTGTGGAGCTAGTTAGAGTTACCTTCATATTCCATCAGTCTGGTTCTGGTTCTGTCTGGTTCTGTCTGGTTCTGTCTGGTTCTGCCATCCTGTGGAGCTAGTTAGAGTTACCTTCATATTCCATCAGTCTGGTTCTGGTTCTGTCTGGTTCTGTCTGGTTCTGTCTGGTTCTGCCATCCTGTGGAGCTGGTTAGAGTTACCTTCATATTCCATCAGTCTGGTTCTGGTTCTGTCTGGTTCTGTCTGGTTCTGCCATCCTGTGGAGCTGGTTAGAGTTACCTTCATATTCCATCAGTCTGGTTCTGGTTCTGTCTGGTTCCGTCTGGTTCTGTCTGGTTCTGCCATCCTGTGGAGCTAGTTAGAGTTACCTTCATATTCCATCAGTCTGGTTCTGGTTCTGTCTGGTTCTGTCTGGTTCTGCCATCCTGTGGAGCTAGTTAGAGTTACCTTCATATTCCATCAGTCTGGTTCTGGTTCTGTCTGGTTCTGTCTGGTTCTGTCTGGTTCTGCCATCCTGTGGAGCTAGTTAGAGTTACCTTCATATTCCATCAGTCTGGTTCTGGTTCTGTCTGGTTCTGTCTGGTTCTGCCATCCTGTGGAGCTGGTTAGAGTTACCTTCATATTCCATCAGTCTGGTTCTGGTTCTGTCTGGTTCTGTCTGGTTCTGCCATCCTGTGGAGCTAGTTAGAGTTACCTTCATATTCCATCAGTCTGGTTCTGTCTGGTTCTGCCATCCTGTGGAGCTGGTTAGAGTTACCTTCATATTCCATCAGTCTGGTTCTGGTTCTGTCTGGTTCCGTCTGGTTCTGTCTGGTTCTGCCATCCTGTGGAGCTAGTTAGAGTTACCTTCATATTCCATCAGTCTGGTTCTGGTTCTGTCTGGTTCTGTCTGGTTCTGCCATCCTGTGGAGCTAGTTAGAGTTACCTTCATATTCCATCAGTCTGGTTCTGGTTCTGTCTGGTTCTGTCTGGTTCTGTCTGGTTCTGCCATCCTGTGGAGCTAGTTAGAGTTACCTTCATATTCCATCAGTCTGGTTCTGGTTCTGTCTGGTTCTGTCTGGTTCTGCCATCCTGTGGAGCTGGTTAGAGTTACCTTCATATTCCATCAGTCTGGTTCTGGTTCTGTCTGGTTCTGTCTGGTTCTGCCATCCTGTGGAGCTAGTTAGAGTTACCTTCATATTCCATCAGTCTGGTTCTGGTTCTGTCTGGTTCTGCCATCCTGTGGAGCTGGTTAGAGTTACCTTCATATTCCATCAGTCTGGTTCTGGTTCTGTCTGGTTCTGTCTGGTTCTGCCATCCTGTGGAGCTAGTTAGAGTTACCTTCATATTCCATCAGTCTGGTTCTGGTTCTGTCTGGTTCTGTCTGGTTCTGTCTGGTTCTGTCTGGTTCTGCCATCCTGTGGAGCTAGTTAGAGTTACCTTCATATTCCATCAGTCTGGTTCTGGTTCTGTCTGGTTCTGTCTGGTTCTGCCATCCTGTGGAGCTGGTTAGAGTTACCTTCATATTCCATCAGTCTGGTTCTGGTTCTGTCTGGTTCTGTCTGGTTCTGCCATCCTGTGGAGCTAGTTAGAGTTACCTTCATATTCCATCAGTCTGGTTCTGGTTCTGTCTGGTTCTGCCATCCTGTGGAGCTGGTTAGAGTTACCTTCATATTCCATCAGTCTGGTTCTGGTTCTGTATGGTTCTGTCTGGTTCTGTCTGGTTCTGCCATCCTGTGGAGCTAGTTAGAGTTACCTTCATATTCCATCAGTCTGGTTCTGGTTCTGTCTGGTTCTGTCTGGTTCTGCCATCCTGTGGAGCTAGTTAGAGTTACCTTCATATTCCATCAGTCTGGTTCTGGTTCTGTCTGGTTCTGTCTGGTTCTGTCTGGTTCTGCCATCCTGTGGAGCTAGTTAGAGTTACCTTCATATTCCATCAGTCTGGTTCTGGTTCTGTCTGGTTCTGTCTGGTTCTGCCATCCTGTGGAGCTAGTTAGAGTTACCTTCATATTCCATCAGTCTGGTTCTGGTTCTGTCTGGTTCTGCCATCCTGTGGAGCTGGTTAGAGTTACCTTCATATTCCATCAGTCTGGTTCTGGTTCTGTCTGGTTCTGTCTGGTTCTGCCATCCTGTGGAGCTAGTTAGAGTTACCTTCATATTCCATCAGTCTGTTTCTGGTTCTGTCTGGTTCTGTCTGGTTCTGTCTGGTTCTGTCATCCTGTGGAGCTAGTTAGAGTTACCTTCATATTCCATCAGTCTGGTTCTGGTTCTGTCTGGTTCTGCCATCCTGTGGAGCTGGTTAGAGTTACCTTCATATTCCATCAGTCTGGTTCTGGTTCTGTCTGGTTCTGTCTGGTTCTGTCATCCTGTGGAGCTAGTTAGAGTTACCTTCATATTCCATCAGTCTGTTTCTGGTTCTGTCTGGTTCTGTCTGGTTCTGTCTGGTTCTGTCATCCTGTGGAGCTAGTTAGAGTTACCTTCATATTCCATCAGTCTGGTTCTGGTTCTGTCTGGTTCTGCCATCCTGTGGAGCTGGTTAGAGTTACCTTCATATTCCATCAGTCTGGTTCTGGTTCTGTCTGGTTCTGCCATCCTGTGGAGCTAGTTAGAGTTACCTTCATATTCCATCAGTCTGGTTCTGGTTCTGTCTGGTTCTGTCTGGTTCTGTCTGGTTCTGCCATCCTGTGGAGCTAGTTAGAGTTACCTTCATATTCCATCAGTCTGGTTCTGGTTCTGTCTGGTTCTGCCATCCTGTGGAGCTGGTTAGAGTTACCTTCATATTCCATCAGTCTGGTTCTGGTTCTGTCTGGTTCTGTCTGGTTCTGCCATCCTGTGGAGCTAGTTAGAGTTACCTTCATATTCCATCAGTCTGGTTCTGTCTGGTTCTGCCATCCTGTGGAGCTAGTTAGAGTTACCTTCATATTCCATCAGTCTGGTTCTGGTTCTGTCTGGTTCTGCCATCCTGTGGAGCTGGTTAGAGTTACCTTCATATTCCATCAGTCTGGTTCTGGTTCTGTATGGTTCTGTCTGGTTCTGTCTGGTTCTGCCATCCTGTGGAGCTAGTTAGAGTTACCTTCATATTCCATCAGTCTGGTTCTGGTTCTGTCTGGTTCTGTCTGGTTCTGCCATCCTGTGGAGCTAGTTAGAGTTACCTTCATATTCCATCAGTCTGGTTCTGGTTCTGTCTGGTTCTGTCTGGTTCTGTCTGGTTCTGCCATCCTGTGGAGCTAGTTAGAGTTACCTTCATATTCCATCAGTCTGGTTCTGGTTCTGTCTGGTTCTGTCTGGTTCTGTCTGGTTCTGCCATCCTGTGGAGCTGGTTAGAGTTACCTTCATATTCCATCAGTCTGGTTCTGGTTCTGTCTGGTTCTGTCTGGTTCTGCCATCCTGTGGAGCTGGTTAGAGTTACCTTCATATTCCATCAGTCTGGTTCTGGTTCTGTCTGGTTCCGTCTGGTTCTGTCTGGTTCTGCCATCCTGTGGAGCTAGTTAGAGTTACCTTCATATTCCATCAGTCTGGTTCTGGTTCTGTCTGGTTCTGTCTGGTTCTGCCATCCTGTGGAGCTAGTTAGAGTTACCTTCATATTCCATCAGTCTGGTTCTGGTTCTGTCTGGTTCTGTCTGGTTCTGTCTGGTTCTGCCATCCTGTGGAGCTAGTTAGAGTTACCTTCATATTCCATCAGTCTGGTTCTGGTTCTGTCTGGTTCTGTCTGGTTCTGCCATCCTGTGGAGCTGGTTAGAGTTACCTTCATATTCCATCAGTCTGGTTCTGGTTCTGTCTGGTTCTGTCTGGTTCTGCCATCCTGTGGAGCTAGTTAGAGTTACCTTCATATTCCATCAGTCTGGTTCTGTCTGGTTCTGCCATCCTGTGGAGCTAGTTAGAGTTACCTTCATATTCCATCAGTCTGGTTCTGGTTCTGTCTGGTTCTGCCATCCTGTGGAGCTGGTTAGAGTTACCTTCATATTCCATCAGTCTGGTTCTGGTTCTGTATGGTTCTGTCTGGTTCTGTCTGGTTCTGCCATCCTGTGGAGCTAGTTAGAGTTACCTTCATATTCCATCAGTCTGGTTCTGGTTCTGTCTGGTTCTGTCTGGTTCTGCCATCCTGTGGAGCTAGTTAGAGTTACCTTCATATTCCATCAGTCTGGTTCTGGTTCTGTCTGGTTCTGTCTGGTTCTGTCTGGTTCTGCCATCCTGTGGAGCTGGTTAGTTACCTTCATATTCCATCAGTCTGGTTCTGGTTCTGTCTGGTTCTGTCTGGTTCTGTCTGGTTCTGTCTGGTTCTGCCATCCTGTGGAGCTAGTTAGAGTTACCTTCATATTCCATCAGTCTGGTTCTGGTTCTGTCTGGTTCTGTCTGGTTCTGCCATCCTGTGGAGCTAGTTAGAGTTACCTTCATATTCCATCAGTCTGGTTCTGATTCTGTCTGGTTCTGTCTGGTTCTGTCTGGTTCTGCCATCCTGTGGAGCTAGTTAGAGTTACCTTCATATTCTATCAGTCTGGTTCTGGTTCTGGTTCTGGTTCTGTCTGGTTCTGCCATCCTGTGGAGCTAGTTAGAGTTACCTTCATATTCCATCAGTCTGGTTCTGGTTCTGTCTGGGTCTGGTTCTGTCTGGTTCTGTCATCCTGTGGAGCTAGTTAGAGTTAGCTTCATATTCCATCAGTCTGGTTCTGGTTCTGTCTGGTTCTGGGTCTGGTTCTGGTTCTGTTTGGTTCTGTCATCCTGTGGAGCTAGTTAGAGTTAGCTTCATATTCTATCAGTCTGGTTCTGGTTCTGTCTGGTTCTGTCTGGTTCTGCCATCCTGTGGAGCTAGTTAGAGTTACCTTCATATTCCATCAGTCTGGTTCTGGTTCTGGTTCTGTCTGGTTCTGTCTGGTTCTGTCATCCTGTGGAGCTAGTTAGAATTAGCTTCATATTCTATCAGTCTGGTTCTGGTTCTGGTTCTGACTGGTTCTGCCATCCTGTGGAGGTAGTTAGAGTTAGCTTCATATCAGTCTGGTTCTGGTTCTGACTGGTCTACTTCAGTCCAGGAATAGATGTTCTTCCTGGTTCTTCCACTGGGTTCTTCTTGACAGTCGACGACGGGGAGGAGTCAAAGTGGACGACAGGGACGGGGTCAACGTGGACGACGGGGAGGGGTCAAAGTGGACGACGGGGAGGGGTCAAAGTGGACGACGGGGAGGGGTCAAAGTGGACGACGGGGAGGGGTCAAAGTGGACGACGGGGACGGGGTCAAAGTGGACGACGGGGAGGGGTCAAAGTGGACGACGGGGACGGGGTCAAAGTGGACGACGGGGAGGGGTCAAAGTGGACGACGGGGAGGGGTCAAAGTGGACGACGGGGAGGGGTCAAAGTGGACGACGGGGAGGGGTCAAAGTGGACGACGGGGACGGGGTCAAAGTGGACGACGGGGAGGGGTCAAAGTGGACGACGGGGAGGGGTCAAAGTGGACGACGGGGAGGGGTCAAAGTGGACGACGGGGAGGGGTCAAAGTGGACGACGGGGACGGGGTCAACGTGGACGACGGGGAGGGGTCAAAGTGGACGACGGGGAGGGGTCAAAGTGGACGACGGGGAGGGGTCAAAGTGGACGACGGGGAGGGGTCAAAGTGGACGACGGGGAGGGGTCAAAGTGGACGACGGGGAGGGGTCAACGTGGACGACGGGGAGGGGTCAAAGTGGACGACGGGGAGGGGTCAAAGTGGACGACGGGGAGGGGTCAACGTGGACGACGGGGAGGGGTCAAAGTGGACGACGGGGAGGGGTCAACGTGGACGACGGGGAGGGGTCAAAGTGGACGACGGGGAGGGTCAAAGTGGACGACGGGGAGGGGTCAACGTGGACGACGGGGAGGGGTCAAAGTGGACGACGGGGAGGGGTCAACGTGGACGACGGGGAGGGGTCAAAGTGGACGACGGGGAGGGGTCAAAGTGGACGACGGGGAGGGGTCAAAGTGGACGACGGGGAGGGGTCAAAGTGGACGACGGGGACGGGGTCGAAGTGGACGACGGGGAGGGGTCAACGTGGACGACGGGGAGGGGTCAAAGTGGACGACGGGGAGGGGTCAAAGTGGACGACGGGGAGGGGTCAAAGTGGACGACGGGGAGGGGTCAAAGTGGACGACGGGGAGGGGTCAACGTGGACGACGGGGAGGGGTCAAAGTGGACGACGGGGAGGGGTCAACGTGGACGACGGGGAGGGGTCAAAGTGGACGACGGGGAGGGGTCAAAGTGGACGACGGGGAGGGGTCAAAGTGGACGACGGGGAGGGGTCGAAGTGGACGACGGGGACGGGGTCGAAGTGGACGACGGGGAGGGGTCAACGTGGACGACGGGGAGGGGTCAAAGTGGACGACGGGGAGGGGTCAAAGTGGACGACGGGGAGGGGTCAAAGTGGACGACGGGGAGGGGTCAAAGTGGACGACGGGGAGGGGTCAACGTGGACGACGGGGAGGGGTCAAAGTGGACGACGGGGAGGGGTCAAAGTGGACGACGGGGAGGGGTCAAAGTGGACAACAGGACGGGGTGAAGTCCGCCATGTTTGGGGGGACAGAGACAGACACTGAAGGCTCATTTGAGTGAAGCGGCTCTTTAATATGAAACAACAGAAGAGACGAGCTTTGCTTCCTTTCGTTATTTCAACACAAAGACGAGAGGATATAACATCATATTCAGTATATATATATATACGTATATATATATATATATATACGTATATATACATATACGTATATATATATACACGTGTATATATATATATATATATATACTGGAAAAACAAAGTAGTTAAACTTGTGTTTGGTCGATTATTTCTCTGTTGTATCAATGCTAATGGTGATGCTAATGCTAATGGTCATTGTATTCTACATGGTTGAAAGCCTGTTTATTTACCTTCACAATGAGTCAACACCAACAGGAGAATACACTGTTTACCGTTGACGGAGCATTTTGGAACATTTTTCTTGGGTGCTCCCCACATCATCAGCTGTGCTGCTCATCACACACATGAATGATCCTTACAAGAGTGACATCATTGTGAAGGTAAATAAACAGGCTTTCCAACGATGTAAAATACAATGACCATTAGCATTGATACAACAGAGAAATAATCCACCAAACACAAGTTTAACAACTTTGTTTTTCCAGTTTATATATATTCCACTCTCACAGCGTAACAAACTACTAACTAGATTTATATCATCAAAGTTTTAAAGATGTTGAAGGAACAGTCCAACATGTGGGACTATTCTATGTGTGGACCACAGTGAGATGAGAGGATGGATATTAATGTGTGCTGCGTCCTGGCGGATGGACACAGTGTAAAATAAAGCAGATATAAACATGTTGGTTGGTGTATTCCAGTCTTTATGCTAAGCTAGGCTAAGCTAGGTTAAGCAGATGTTTCAGGTGTTACTGGTGCGTGAAGCCCTCGCTCCACGGGAAGGCGTTCTTCTGCTTCCTGCGTCTGCCGCCGGACTCGCAGCTCTGGAAGTCGTCTCCACAGCCGTGTTTCTTCAGCTGCCGCGAGTCGGAGAAGCCGTGGCCGCAGCGCTCGCAGGCGTACAGCTTCACGCCGGTGTGGATCTGCATGTGAGACTTGAGCTGGTTGGACTGCCTGAACTTCCTGCTGCACACGACGCACTCGTAGGGTTTCTCTCCCGTGTGCACCAGCAGGTGGCGGTGGTAGTTCTGCGGCGTCCTGAACTCTTTGCCGCACTGTTCGCACTTGTGAGGTTTGACTCCGGTGTGCAGGAGCTCGTGCTGCTTCAGCTGCGACATCAGCAGGAAGCTCTTCTGGCAGACGCCGCAGACGTACGGCCGGTCGCCGCTGTGCTGCCTCATGTGGTACAGGTACAGGTGGCGCAGGTGGAAAGACTTCTCGCAGGTGTCGCAGGTGAACTCTTTGTTCTCAGCGTGGCACTTCTCGTGCGTCCTCAGCGTGGTGTTGCTGCTGAAGCTCTTCAGACAGATCTTACAGCTGTAGGGTTTGGCGCCGGTCGGCCTGCGTCTCGCCGCTGCGGCGCCGACCTTCTGCCGGTCCTTGTTGCTGTGGACCAGCTGCTGGTGCTTCTGCAGCTGGCAGTTGTAGAAAAACGTCTTCCCACAGAGGTCGCACATGAACGGCTTCTCCACGCCGTGAACCAGCATGTGGGTCTTCAGAGCCCAGGTACCCGTGAACCCCTCGCCACACTTATCACACCTGAGGCGGGAACAAAGAACACGTTGAGACAGAGACGCAGCACCTCACCTGACTCATTTTGATTATATGTGACGTCAGATACAGGAAGCTGACTGTCAACGCTGCCGTCACAGCGACTCACCGGAGAAAGGTGACAGGTGTGAACGGTGTCTGTTTACGTACCTGAAGGGCTTCTCTCCGTTGTGGAGGCGCAGGTGTCTCTGGAAGTTGTACTTGAGGCCGAAGCTGAGGCCGCAGGTCTGACACATGAAGGGTTTCTCTCCGGAGTGGACCACGCGGTGCTGCAGCAGACCCATCTTACACTTGAAGGCCTTGTCGCACTCGCAGCACTTGTACGGCCGCTCCTCCGAGTGCGACCTCTTGTGGACGCGCAGGTTGCTGGCGGTGGAGAAGGTCTTCCCACAGGTCGGGCAGGGGTACGGCCGGGCGCCGGTGTGGACCGTCTGGTGCTCGCGGAGGCTCTTCTTCCTGGTGAAGCTTTTCCCGCAGACGTCGCACATGAAGGGCTTTACCCGGGCATGCGACACCTCGTGGTACCGGAGCGCGCCGGCCGAGGTGAAGGCGCGGTCGCAGACGTGGCACTTGAGCGGCGTTTTCTCCAGCCGGTGAGAGGCCTGGTGGACTCGGAGCTGGCGCAGCAGTCTGAACTTCCTGTCGCACTTATCGCAGCGCAGCAGCTTGTCGGGGTCGCTGTCCTGAGCGTCCCTGAGCTGGTGGCTCAGCAGGTGTTTCTGCAGACTCTTGGACTTGTAGAAGCCTTTATCACAGGAGCTGCAGGGGAACGGCTTCAGGTGGCAGGACACGTGTTTCCTCAGCTGGTGGTTCTGATGGAAGCCTTTATTACACAGCTCACAGAAGAACCTCTTCTCCTTGTACAGCTCCCTCCTCCTCTTCCTATCCAGCTCCTTCTGCTCCTCTTCACTCATCGCTGCACAGGAAATCAATACCCGATCAATACAGATTCATCTGTTATTATTAATCATTAGTTTATCAGCTGGTATCTTCAGCAAAGAAATCTAAAGTCCATCTGTATTTCATACTAAAGACTTTCTACTATTATTATTATTATTATAACAATATTAATAATGTTATTTTATAATAACATTATTAATACTGTTATAATAATAATAATAATAATAATCTATTTATTGTGACTTTAATGTGAGTGTTGGTCTCACCTGGAGGAGCGTCAGTCAGCGTCTGTTCTGTCTTTATTTCTGTTTCCTGGAAAACATGATGAGTGAAAACATGTGATTCTATTGTTATAGATATACAGTAGATATATAGATCTATATATAGATATGGATCTACATATATATATGCGTGGTGGAGAGGTTTGTGTGTCCCTATGACCCTGAGGGTTGTGTTGTCTTGAGCCTGGTGCTCCTGGTCGGGTCTCCCATGGCAAATTGGTCTCAGCCTCGGTTCTGGAACCGTACTCCTGGATAGGGGTTGGACTCTATTCTTCTCTGGAGTTGCCCAAGGTGTGAGGCGCCGGGCGGGTGTGGGGATACTCACAAATCCCCGGCTGAGTGCCGCTATGTTGGAGTTTACCCCGGTGGACGAGAGGGTCGCCTCCCTACGCCTTCGGGTTATGGGGGGGAAACTCTGACTGTTGTTTGTGCGTATGCACCAAACAGCAGCTCGGAGTATTCGGCCTTCTTGGAGACCCTGAATGGAGTCCTGTATGGGGCTCCAGTAGGGGACTCCATAGTTCTGCTGGGAGACTTCAACGAGCACGTGGGCAACGATGGAGACACCTGGAGTGGCGTGATTGGGAGGAATGGCCTCCCTGATCTAAACCCGAGTGGTCGTTTGTTATTGGACTTCTGTGCTAGTCATGGACTGTCCATAACGAACACCATGTTCGAACATAAGGATGCTCATAAGTGTACGTGGTACCAGAGCACCCTAGGCCGAAGGTCGATGATCGATTTTGTAATCGTATCGTCTGATCTGAGGCCGCATGTTTTGGACACTCGGGTGAAGAGAGGGGCGGAGCTGTCAACTGATCACCATCTGGTGGTGAGTTGGGTCAGAGGGTGGGGGAAGACTCTGGACAGACCTGGTAAGCCCAAACGGGTAGTGAGGGTGAACTGGGAACGTCTGGAGGAGGCCCCTGTCCGAGAGATCTTCAACTCACACCTCCGGCGGAGCTTTTCTGGCATCCCTGTGGAGGTTGGGGGCATTGAACCCGAGTGGGCGATGTTCAAAGCTTCCATTGCTGAAGCTGCGGCGGTGAGCTGTGGTTTTAAGGTCTTAGGTGCCTCAAGGGGCGGCAACCCTCAAACACCGTGTTGGACACCGGTGGTCAGGGAAGCCGTCCGACTGAAGAAGGAGGCCTTCCGGAGGACTCCGGAGGCAGTTGCAGGGTACCGACAGGCCCGAAGAGCAGCAGCCACCGCCGTGACGGAGGCAAAGCAGCGGGTGTGGGAGGAGTTCGGAGTAGCCATGGAGAAGGACTTTCGGTCGGCACCAAAGTGCTTCTGGAAAACCGTCCGTCACCTCAGGAGGGGGAAACGGGGAACCATCCAAGCTGTGTACAGTAAGGATGGGACACTGTTGACCTCAACTGAGGAGGTAATCGGGCGGTGAAAGGAGCACTTTGAGGATCTCCTGAATCCTACCAATACGCCCTCTATTGTAGAGGCAGAGCTGGAAGCTGATGGGGGATCATCATCAATTTCCCTGGTGGAAGTCACTGAGGTAGTCAAACAACTCCACAGTGGCAAAGCCCCGGGGGTTGATGAGATCCATCCAGAAATGCTGAAGGCTCTGGGTGGGGAGGGGCTGTCTTGTATGACACGTCTCTTCAACATTGCGTGGAAGTCGGTGACAGTGCCTAGGGAGTGGCAGACCGGAGTGGTGGTTCCCCTGTTCAAAAAGGGGGACCAGAGAGTGTGTGCCAATTACAGGGGTATCACACTACTCAGCCTCCCTGGTAAAGTCTACTCTAAGATGCTGGAACGGAGGGTTCGGCTGATAGTCGAACCTCGGATTGAAGAGGAACAATGCAGAGTCTGTACCGTCCGTGGAACAACGGACCAGGGGTCTCATTTATAACCGTTGCGTACGCACAAAACGGGGCCTGAAATGTGCGTACGCCACTTCCCACGCAATAGTTGTGATCTATAAAAACAAACTTGACGGGAGAATGTGCGCACCGGTACGGAAACTTTGACCCGTGCGTACACACATTATGGAGGCACCGAGGTAGAGGAAACTGGAGACGCAGACGGTGAGGTGGTGAATTGAAGCCAGACTGTAGACATTAAATGTCATTATATGTATAATGATGCCTCTCACACATTTAACTTCACTTCATACTTATATCCACTTTATCATAAACATTTAAAAGCAGTGTTATTTGTGCTATTGAGCCATAACTATTCTACAAGCACCTTACAAATGTAAAATATATCAGCCAACTCAAATCAAATTCTGCTCAATATCTCATCAGCGCTGTCTCCATCACGTTCCCTCCACCTCCGGAGCTCAGAGGAGAGGGTCGGACTACCGACACTCGCAGTCAGCTGTGGAGCAGCTGATGAAATCATCATCGGTTGTAGAAATCCAAGATTATATCAAATAGCATTAAAGAATGGCAGAACAGAGCGCCAATAGTTTTAATAAGATCTTCTAATAGTGTGCAGATATCACCAAGTACCATATTAGTTTTCATAAAGTTGTTGTGTAAAATCGCTGCAGTGATGACATGACTTATTAATTTATTTATGGTTTATTAGATAGGGACAGATACAGTATACATATAGACACAATGAAAACGGCTATCCGATGCAACTATCAGACTGTCTCCAGTGCGCCATCGCGGTGCGCCACTCTGCCTCCTCCAGTCACCTCCACCCGGCACATCTCCACCAGTCACCTCCACCCGGCACATCTTCACCAGTATGGAGAGTGTAAATTAACAAAGTGTGCAAATGAAGCCAGTGACAGCTCTCACACAATCGTTACTCTCCATATCCTCATTATCATTATCAGTCCTACTCATAATACAGGACAAGTTCACTATAAAAACTTAAATAATAAATAAATTGTGTTCACCTGTTAAACTTCTTTTTTCTAATGATATCCAGCGTGGTGGATTTTACTGATTGTCTTGATCATTTTGGCAAGTTGTGAATCGATGATATCGATTGCTGTACAGATATAAACACTGCAGTGACACTGGTAGCATGCTGCATGGTGCTGGTGGATATACCGGCACTGAGGACTAAATGACGTGTATAACAGAATTAAGAGGGAACGAGTGTTCAGAGTCCTCCTCAACTACAAGCACCTTGATCTCTGTGTCACAAAAACTCCTTTTCTCGGTCTTCCTCTCGGTAGCTGCCGTGATTTACCGTAAAGATCAAACAGACTCATTCACATGCAGAAACATTAATTAGGTGTTTTGCATGGACCGTTTATGGTTGAATGTGGGCGTGTAGAGGGCGGAATATGAGGCGGATCCACGTGCGCACATTTCCAGGTGGAGTGTGATTTATAAAGGGAACATTGCGTGCAGGTGTGCGTACGCACGGTTTATAAATCTGATTTTTTTTTGGCGTACGCCATTTTCGGCTTTTGTGCGCACGTACATTTTTAGTATGGATCCTACGCACTGTTTTATAAATGAGACCCCAGCTCTTTACTCTCACAGGGATCCTGGAGGGGGCCTGGGAGTATGCCTATCCAGTCTACATGTGTTTTGTGGACTTGGAGAAGGCGTATGACCGGGTCCCCCGGGAGATACTGTTGGGGGTGCTGCGGGAGTATGGGGTGAGGGGGGCACTTCTCAGAGCCATCCAATCTTTGTACGCCCAAAGCGAGAGCTGTGTTCAGGTCCTCGGCAGTAAGTTGAACTCTTCCGGTGGAAGACTGATCTACCGGTCAGTCTTGGTTCCTACTCTCACCGATGGTCATGAGGGCTGGGTCAGGACCCAGAGAACTAGATCTACTGGTCAGTCTCCGTTCCTACTCTCACCTCTGGTCATGAGGGCTGGGTCAGGACCCAAAGAACTAGATCTACCGGTCAGTCTTGGTTCCTACTCTCACCTATGGTCATGAGGGCTGGGTCAGGACCCAAAGCCCTCGATCTACTGGTCAGTCTTGGTTCCTCCTCTCACCTCTGGTCATGAGGGCTGGGTCAGGACCTAAAGAACTAGATCTACCGGTCAGTCTTGGTTCCTACTCTCACCTATGGTCATGAGGGCTGGGTCAGGACCCAAAGCCCTCGATCTACTGGTCAGTCTTGGTTCCTCCTCTCACCTCTGGTCATGAGGGCTGGGTCAGGACCTAAAGAACTAGATCTACCGGTCAGTCTTGGTTCCTCCTCTCACCTCTGGTCATGAGGGCTGGGTCAGGACCTAAAGAACTAGATCTACCGGTCAGTCTCCGTTCCTCCTCTCACCTCTGGTCATGAGGGCTGGGTCAGGACCCAGAGAACTAGATCTACCGGTCAGTCTCCGTTCCTACTCTCACCTCTGGTCATGAGGGCTGGGTCAGGACCCAGAGAACTAGATCTACCGGTCAGTCTTGGTTCCTACTCTCACCTCTGGTCATGAGGGCTGGGTCAGGACCCAAAGAACTAGATCTACCGGTCAGTCTTCGTTCCTCCTCTCACCTCTGGTCATGAGGGCTGGGTCAGGACCCAAAGAACTAGATCTACTGGTCAGTCTTGGTTCCTACTCTCACCTCTGGTCATGAGGGCTGGGTCAGGACCCAAAGAACTAGATCTACCGGTCAGTCTTGGTTCCTACTCTCACCTCTGGTCATGAGGGCTGGGTCAGGACCTAAAGAACTAGATCTACCAGTCAGTCTCCATTCCTACTCTCACCTCTGGTCATGAGGGCTGGGTCAGGACCCAAAGAACTAGATCTACCGGTCAGTGTTGGTTCCTACTCTCACCTCTGGTCATGAGGGCTGGGTCAGGACCCAAAGAACTAGATCTACCGGTCAATCTCCGTTCCTACTCTCACTTCTGGTCATGAGGGCTGGGTCAGGACCCAAAGAACTAGATCTACCGGTCAATCTCCGTTCCTACTCTCACTTCTGGTCATGAGGGCTGGGTCAGGACCCAAAGAACTAGATCTACCGGTCAGTCTTCGTTCCTCCTCTCACCTCTGGTCATGAGGGCTGGGTCAGGACCTAAAGAACTAGATCTACCGGTCAGTCTTCGTTCCTCCTCTCACCTCTGGTCATGAGGGCTGGGTCAGGACCCAAAGAACTAGATCTACCGGTCAGTCTTCATTCCTCCTCTCACCTCTGGTCATGAGGGCTGGGTCAGGACCCAGAGAACTAGATCTACCGGTCAGTGTTGGTTCCTACTCTCACCTCTGGTCATGAGGGCTGGGTCAGGACCCAAAGAACTAGATCTACCGGTCAGTCTTGGTTCCTACTCTCACCTATGTTCATGAGGGCTGGGTCAGGACCCAAAGAACTAGATCTACCGGTCAGTCTTCGTTCCTCCTCTCACCTCTGGTCATGAGGGCTGGGTCAGGACCCAAAGAACTAGATCTACCGGTCAGTCTTCATTCCTCCTCTCACCTCTGGTCATGAGGGCTGGGTCAGGACCCAAAGAACTAGATCTACCGGTCAGTCTTCGTTCCTCCTCTCACCTCTGGTCATGAGGGCTGGGTCAGGACCCAAAGAACTAGATCTACCGGTCAGTCTTCGTTCCTCCTCTCACCTCTGGTCATGAGGGCTGGGTCAGGACCCAAAGAACTAGATCTACCGGTCAGTCTTCGTTCCTCCTCTCACCTCTGGTCATGAGGGCTGGGTCAGGACCCAAAGAACTAGATCTACCGGTCAGTCTTGGTTCCTACTCTCACCTATGTTCATGAGGGCTGGGTCAGGACCCAAAGAACTAGATCTACCGGTCAGTCTTCGTTCCTCCTCTCACCTCTGGTCATGAGGGCTGGGTCAGGACCTAAAGAACTAGATCTACCGGTCAGTCTCCGTTCCTCCTCTCACCTCTGGTCATGAGGGCTGGGTCAGGACCCAAAGAACTAGATCTACTGGTCAGTCTTGGTTCCTACTCTCACCTCTGGTCATGAGGGCTGGGTCAGGACCCAAAGAACTAGATCTACCGGTCAGTCTTCATTCCTCCTCTCACCTCTGGTCATGAGGGCTGGGTCAGGACCCAGAGAACTAGATCTACCGGTCAGTGTTGGTTCCTACTCTCACCTCTGGTCATGAGGGCTGGGTCAGGACCCAAAGAACTAGATCTACCGGTCAGTCTTCGTTCCTCCTCTCACCTCTGGTCATGAGGGCTGGGTCAGGACCCAAAGAACTAGATCTACTGGTCAGTCTTGGTTCCTACTCTCACCTATGTTCATGAGGGCTGGGTCAGGACCCAAAGAACTAGATCTACCGGTCAGTCTTCGTTCCTCCTCTCACCTCTGGTCATGAGGGCTGGGTCAGGACCTAAAGAACTAGATCTACCGGTCAGTCTCCGTTCCTCCTCTCACCTCTGGTCATGAGGGCTGGGTCAGGACCCAAAGAACTAGATCTACTGGTCAGTCTTGGTTCCTACTCTCACCTATGTTCATGAGGGCTGGGTCAGGACCCAAAGAACTAGATCTACCGGTCAGTCTTCGTTCCTCCTCTCACCTCTGGTCATGAGGGCTGGGTCAGGACCCAAAGAACTAGATCTACCGGTCAGTCTTCATTCCTCCTCTCACCTCTGGTCATGAGGGCTGGGTCAGGACCCAAAGAACTAGATCTACCGGTCAGTCTTCGTTCCTCCTCTCACCTCTGGTCATGAGGGCTGGGTCAGGACCCAAAGAACTAGATCTACCGGTCAGTCTTCGTTCCTCCTCTCACCTCTGGTCATGAGGGCTGGGTCAGGACCCAAAGAACTAGATCTACCGGTCAGTCTTCGTTCCTCCTCTCACCTCTGGTCATGAGGGCTGGGTCAGGACCCAAAGAACTAGATCTACCGGTCAGTCTTGGTTCCTACTCTCACCTATGTTCATGAGGGCTGGGTCAGGACCCAAAGAACTAGATCTACCGGTCAGTCTTCGTTCCTCCTCTCACCTCTGGTCATGAGGGCTGGGTCAGGACCTAAAGAACTAGATCTACCGGTCAGTCTCCGTTCCTCCTCTCACCTCTGGTCATGAGGGCTGGGTCAGGACCCAAAGAACTAGATCTACTGGTCAGTCTTGGTTCCTACTCTCACCTCTGGTCATGAGGGCTGGGTCAGGACCCAAAGAACTAGATCTACCGGTCAGTCTTCATTCCTCCTCTCACCTCTGGTCATGAGGGCTGGGTCAGGACCCAGAGAACTAGATCTACCGGTCAGTGTTGGTTCCTACTCTCACCTCTGGTCATGAGGGCTGGGTCAGGACCCAAAGAACTAGATCTACCGGTCAGTCTTCGTTCCTCCTCTCACCTCTGGTCATGAGGGCTGGGTCAGGACCCAAAGAACTAGATCTACTGGTCAGTCTTGGTTCCTACTCTCACCTATGTTCATGAGGGCTGGGTCAGGACCCAAAGAACTAGATCTACCGGTCAGTCTTCGTTCCTCCTCTCACCTCTGGTCATGAGGGCTGGGTCAGGACCTAAAGAACTAGATCTACCGGTCAGTCTCCGTTCCTCCTCTCACCTCTGGTCATGAGGGCTGGGTCAGGACCCAAAGAACTAGATCTACTGGTCAGTCTTGGTTCCTACTCTCACCTCTGGTCATGAGGGCTGGGTCAGGACCCAAAGAACTAGATCTACCGGTCAGTTTTCGTTCCTCCTCTCACCTCTGGTCATGAGGGCTGGGTCAGGACCCAAAGAACTAGATCTACTGGTCAGTCTTGGTTCCTACTCTCACCTCTGGTCATGAGGGCTGGGTCAGGACCCAAAGAACTAGATCTACCGGTCAGTCTTCGTTCCTCCTCTCACCTCTGGTCATGAGGGCTGGGTCAGGACCCAAAGAACTAGATCTACCGGTCAGTCTCCGTTCCTACTCTCACCTCTGGTCATGAGGGCTGGGTCAGGACCCAAAGAACTAGATCTACCGGTCAGTCTTCGTTCCTCCTCTCACCTCTGGTCATGAGGGCTGGGTCAGGACCCAAAGAACTAGATCTACTGGTCAGTCTTGGTTCCTACTCTCACCTCTGGTCATGAGGGCTGGGTCAGGACCTAAAGAACTAGATCTACCGGTCAGTCTCCGTTCCTCCTCTCACCTCTGGTCATGAGGGCTGGGTCAGGACCCAGAGAACTAGATCTACCGGTCAGTCTCCGTTCCTACTCTCACCTCTGGTCATGAGGGCTGGGTCAGGACCCAGAGAACTAGATCTACCGGTCAGTCTTGGTTCCTACTCTCACCTCTGGTCATGAGGGCTGGGTCAGGACCCAAAGAACTAGATCTACCGGTCAGTCTTCGTTCCTCCTCTCACCTCTGGTCATGAGGGCTGGGTCAGGACCCAAAGAACTAGATCTACTGGTCAGTCTTGGTTCCTACTCTCACCTCTGGTCATGAGGGCTGGGTCAGGACCCAAAGAACTAGATCTACCGGTCAGTCTTGGTTCCTACTCTCACCTCTGGTCATGAGGGCTGGGTCAGGACCTAAAGAACTAGATCTACCGGTCAGTCTCCATTCCTACTCTCACCTCTGGTCATGAGGGCTGGGTCAGGACCCAAAGAACTAGATCTACCGGTCAGTGTTGGTTCCTACTCTCACCTCTGGTCATGAGGGCTGGGTCAGGACCCAAAGAACTAGATCTACCGGTCAATCTCCGTTCCTACTCTCACTTCTGGTCATGAGGGCTGGGTCAGGACCCAAAGAACTAGATCTACCGGTCAATCTCCGTTCCTACTCTCACTTCTGGTCATGAGGGCTGGGTCAGGACCCAAAGAACTAGATCTACCGGTCAGTCTTCGTTCCTCCTCTCACCTCTGGTCATGAGGGCTGGGTCAGGACCTAAAGAACTAGATCTACCGGTCAGTCTTCGTTCCTCCTCTCACCTCTGGTCATGAGGGCTGGGTCAGGACCTAAAGAACTAGATCTACCGGTCAGTCTTCGTTCCTCCTCTCACCTCTGGTCATGAGGGCTGGGTCAGGACCTAAAGAACTAGATCTACCGGTCAGTCTTCGTTCCTCCTCTCACCTCTGGTCATGAGGGCTGGGTCAGGACCCAAAGAACTAGATCTACCGGTCAGTCTTCATTCCTCCTCTCACCTCTGGTCATGAGGGCTGGGTCAGGACCCAGAGAACTAGATCTACCGGTCAGTGTTGGTTCCTACTCTCACCTCTGGTCATGAGGGCTGGGTCAGGACCCAAAGAACTAGATCTACCGGTCAGTCTTGGTTCCTACTCTCACCTATGTTCATGAGGGCTGGGTCAGGACCCAAAGAACTAGATCTACCGGTCAGTCTTCGTTCCTCCTCTCACCTCTGGTCATGAGGGCTGGGTCAGGACCCAAAGAACTAGATCTACCGGTCAGTCTTGGTTCCTACTCTCACCTATGTTCATGAGGGCTGGGTCAGGACCCAAAGAACTAGATCTACCGGTCAGTCTTGGTTCCTACTCTCACCTCTGGTCATGAGGGCTGGGTCAGGACCCAGAGAACTAGATCGCGGGTACAAGCGGCTGAAATGTGTTTCCTCAGGAGGGTGGCTGGCTCTCTCCCTTAGAGATAGGGTGAGAAGCTCAGTCATCCGTGAGGAACTCGGAGTAGAGCCGCTGCTCCTTTGTGTTGAAAGGAGCCAGCTGAGGCCGAAACACACACTTACGACAGGAAGAGCGTGTTCGTCTTCAGGTGACGGCATGTCCTCGCTGCTTGGCTGATCGTTAGCCACAGGAAGTGATGTCACGTCTCCAAATGATTCATCAGGATCCCTGAAGATCTGGTTCACTTCCAATCCCTCCTCAGTCTGAAGGTCGATGTGAAGGTCAGTCTGAAGGTCGGTCAGAAGGTCAGCTGTGGCGTTATCAGTGGTTTGATCTGGTTTCTCCGGCGGTACCGGGGGGGCGGGGCTGCTCTTGCCTCTGATTGGTCCGGGGAGCGGCTGGCTGATGATGACCAGAGGCACCAGAGGGGTGCTGCCGGCGCTGCCGGCGCTGCGTCTGGATTTGGCGGAGTTGAGGATGGCCATGGCGAGGGCCGCAGGACCGGCAGCTGGTTGGCTGATGTCCAGCGACAGGGCGGGTCCATCTGGAAGAGTCAGCACGTCAAACAGGAAATACGTCAGACTTTCCTTTTAACTTAAGTCTTTCCACCTTTATTTTGAAGTCTTCAGGAAGTTGTGCGTCCTACATTTCCCAGAATGTGATTCGATATTATTTTATACATTAAGAGTTAAACTGACTCACCTGATGGTTTGACCTTATAAACCGTCTGTGTCTTCTCGACCTTTGACCTCAGCCCCGACTCCAGATGTCCCACTTTGTCCTTCAGAGCTTCATTTTCCGTCACTAAGCTCACGTAGAGCTCTCTGAAGACGCTGTAGATCTTACGGACCGCCTCTCTGGTCATCAGGCGCAGGACGGCGGTCAGCTGAGCCTGAAACAACAACAGGAAGTCATAGGGTTAAACTACACGCTACAACAGGAAGTCATAGGGTTAAACTACACGCTACAACAGGAAGTCAAAGGGTTAAACTACACGCTACAACAGGAAGTCATAGGGTTAAACTACACGCTACAACAGGAAGTCATAGGGTTAAACTACACGCTACAACAGGAAGTCATAGGGTTAAACTACACGCTACAACAGGAAGTCATAGGGTTAAACTACACGCTACAACAGGAAGTCATAGGGTTAAACTACACGCTACAACAGGAAGTCAAAGGGTTAAACTACACGCTACAACAGGAAGTCATAGGGTTAAACTACACGCTACAACAGGAAGTCATAGGGGTTAAACTACACGCTACAACAGGAAGTCAAAGGGTTAAACTACACGCTACAACAGGAAGTCAAAGGGTTAAACTACACGCTACAACAGGAAGTCATAGGGTTAAACTACACGCTACAACAGGAAGTCAAAGGGTTAAACTACACGCTACAACAGGAAGTCAAAGGGTTAAACTACACGCTACAACAGGAAGTCAAAGGGTTAAACTACACGCTACAACAGGAAGTCATAGGGTTAAACTACACGCTACAACAGGAAGTCATAGGGTTAAACTACACGCTACAACAGGAAGTCAAAGGGTTAAACTACACGCTACAACAGGAAGTCAAAGGGTTAAACTACACGCTACAACAGGAAGTCATAGGGTTAAACTACACGCTACAACAGGAAGTCATAGGGTTAAACTACACGCTACAACAGGAAGTCAAAGGGTTAAACTACACGCTACAACAGGAAGTCATAGGGTTAAACTACACGCTACAACAGGAAGTCATAGGGTTAAACTACACGCTACAACAGGAAGTCAAAGGGTTAAACTACACGCTACAACAGGAAGTCATAGGGGTTAAACTACACGCTACAACAGGAAGTCATAGGGGTTAAACTACACGCTACAACAGGAAGTCAAAGGGTTAAACTACACGCTACAACAGGAAGTCATAGGGTTAAACTACACGCTACAACAGGAAGTCATAGGGTTAAACTACACGCTACAACAGGAAGTCAAAGGGTTAAACTACACGCTACAACAGGAAGTCATAGGGGTTAAACTACACGCTACAACAGGAAGTCATAGGGGTTAAACTACACGCTACAACAGGAAGTCAAAGGGTTAAACTACACGCTACAACAGGAAGTCATAGGGTTAAACTACACGCTACAACAGGAAGTCAAAGGGTTAAACTACACGCTACAACAGGAAGTCATAGGGTTAAACTACACGCTACAACAGGAAGTCAAAGGGTTAAACTACACGCTACAACAGGAAGTCAAAGGGTTAAACTACACGCTACAACAGGAAGTCATAGGGTTAAACTACACGCTACAACAGGAAGTCATAGGGGTTAAACTACAAGCTACAACAGGAAGTCAAAGGGTTAAACTACACGCTACAACAGGAAGTCAAAGGGTTAAACTACACGCTTCAACAGGAAGTCATAGGGTTAAACTACACGCTACAACAGGAAGTCAAAGGGTTAAACTACACGCTACAACAGGAAGTCAAAGGGTTAAACTACACGCTACAACAGGAAGTCAAAGGGTTAAACTACACGCTACAACAGGAAGTCATAGGGTTAAACTACACGCTACAACAGGAAGTCAAAGGGTTAAACTACACGCTACAACAGGAAGTCAAAGGGTTAAACTACACGCTACAACAGGAAGTCATAGGGTTAAACTACACGCTACAACAGGAAGTCATAGGGGTTAAACTACACGCTACAACAGGAAGTCAAAGGGTTAAACTACACGCTACAACAGGAAGTCAAAGGGTTAAACTACACGCTACAACAGGAAGTCATAGGGTTAAACTACACGCTACAACAGGAAGTCAAAGGGTTAAACTACACGCTACAACAGGAAGTCAAAGGGTTAAACTACACGCTACAACAGGAAGTCATAGGGTTAAACTACACGCTACAACAGGAAGTCAAAGGGTTAAACTACACGCTACAACAGGAAGTCAAAGGGTTAAACTACACGCTACAACAGGAAGTCAAAGGGTTAAACTACACGCTACAACAGGAAGTCAAAGGGTTAAACTACACGCTACAACAGGAAGTCATAGGGTTAAACTACACGCTACAACAGGAAGTCATAGGGTTAAACTACACGCTACAACAGGAAGTCAAAGGGTTAAACTACACGCTACAACAGGAAGTCAAAGGGTTAAACTACACGCTACAACAGGAAGTCAAAGGGTTAAACTACACGCTACAACAGGAAGTCATAGGGGTTAAACTACACGCTACAACAGGAAGTCAAAGGGTTAAACTACACGCTACAACAGGAAGTCAAAGGGTTAAACTACACGCTACAACAGGAAGTCATAGGGTTAAACTACACGCTACAACAGGAAGTCATAGGGTTAAACTACACGCTACAACAGGAAGTCATAGGGTTAAACTACACGCTACAACAGGAAGTCATAGGGTTAAACTACACGCTACAACAGGAAGTCATAGGGTTAAACTACACGCTACAACAGGAAGTCATAGGGTTAAACTACACGCTACAACAGGAAGTCATAGGGTTAAACTACACGCTACAACAGGAAGTCAAAGGGTTAAACTACACGCTACAACAGGAAGTCATAGGGTTAAACTACACGCTACAACAGGAAGTCATAGGGGTTAAACTACACGCTACAACAGGAAGTCAAAGGGTTAAACTACACGCTACAACAGGAAGTCAAAGGGTTAAACTACACGCTACAACAGGAAGTCATAGGGTTAAACTACACGCTACAACAGGAAGTCAAAGGGTTAAACTACACGCTACAACAGGAAGTCAAAGGGTTAAACTACACGCTACAACAGGAAGTCAAAGGGTTAAACTACACGCTACAACAGGAAGTCATAGGGTTAAACTACACGCTACAACAGGAAGTCATAGGGTTAAACTACACGCTACAACAGGAAGTCAAAGGGTTAAACTACACGCTACAACAGGAAGTCAAAGGGTTAAACTACACGCTACAACAGGAAGTCATAGGGTTAAACTACACGCTACAACAGGAAGTCATAGGGTTAAACTACACGCTACAACAGGAAGTCAAAGGGTTAAACTACACGCTACAACAGGAAGTCATAGGGTTAAACTACACGCTACAACAGGAAGTCATAGGGTTAAACTACACGCTACAACAGGAAGTCAAAGGGTTAAACTACACGCTACAACAGGAAGTCATAGGGGTTAAACTACACGCTACAACAGGAAGTCATAGGGGTTAAACTACACGCTACAACAGGAAGTCAAAGGGTTAAACTACACGCTACAACAGGAAGTCATAGGGTTAAACTACACGCTACAACAGGAAGTCATAGGGTTAAACTACACGCTACAACAGGAAGTCAAAGGGTTAAACTACACGCTACAACAGGAAGTCATAGGGGTTAAACTACACGCTACAACAGGAAGTCATAGGGGTTAAACTACACGCTACAACAGGAAGTCAAAGGGTTAAACTACACGCTACAACAGGAAGTCATAGGGTTAAACTACACGCTACAACAGGAAGTCAAAGGGTTAAACTACACGCTACAACAGGAAGTCATAGGGTTAAACTACACGCTACAACAGGAAGTCAAAGGGTTAAACTACACGCTACAACAGGAAGTCAAAGGGTTAAACTACACGCTACAACAGGAAGTCATAGGGTTAAACTACACGCTACAACAGGAAGTCATAGGGTTAAACTACACGCTACAACAGGAAGTCAAAGGGTTAAACTACACGCTACAACAGGAAGTCATAGGGTTAAACTACACGCTACAACAGGAAGTCATAGGGTTAAACTACACGCTACAACAGGAAGTCAAAGGGTTAAACTACACGCTACAACAGGAAGTCATAGGGGTTAAACTACACGCTACAACAGGAAGTCATAGGGGTTAAACTACACGCTACAACAGGAAGTCAAAGGGTTAAACTACACGCTACAACAGGAAGTCATAGGGTTAAACTACACGCTACAACAGGAAGTCATAGGGTTAAACTACACGCTACAACAGGAAGTCAAAGGGTTAAACTACACGCTACAACAGGAAGTCATAGGGGTTAAACTACACGCTACAACAGGAAGTCATAGGGGTTAAACTACACGCTACAACAGGAAGTCAAAGGGTTAAACTACACGCTACAACAGGAAGTCATAGGGTTAAACTACACGCTACAACAGGAAGTCAAAGGGTTAAACTACACGCTACAACAGGAAGTCATAGGGTTAAACTACACGCTACAACAGGAAGTCAAAGGGTTAAACTACACGCTACAACAGGAAGTCAAAGGGTTAAACTACACGCTACAACAGGAAGTCATAGGGTTAAACTACACGCTACAACAGGAAGTCATAGGGGTTAAACTACACGCTACAACAGGAAGTCAAAGGGTTAAACTACACGCTACAACAGGAAGTCAAAGGGTTAAACTACACGCTTCAACAGGAAGTCATAGGGTTAAACTACACGCTACAACAGGAAGTCAAAGGGTTAAACTACACGCTACAACAGGAAGTCAAAGGGTTAAACTACACGCTACAACAGGAAGTCAAAGGGTTAAACTACACGCTACAACAGGAAGTCATAGGGTTAAACTACACGCTACAACAGGAAGTCAAAGGGTTAAACTACACGCTACAACAGGAAGTCAAAGGGTTAAACTACACGCTACAACAGGAAGTCATAGGGTTAAACTACACGCTACAACAGGAAGTCATAGGGGTTAAACTACACGCTACAACAGGAAGTCAAAGGGTTAAACTACACGCTACAACAGGAAGTCAAAGGGTTAAACTACACGCTACAACAGGAAGTCATAGGGTTAAACTACACGCTACAACAGGAAGTCAAAGGGTTAAACTACACGCTACAACAGGAAGTCAAAGGGTTAAACTACACGCTACAACAGGAAGTCATAGGGTTAAACTACACGCTACAACAGGAAGTCAAAGGGTTAAACTACACGCTACAACAGGAAGTCAAAGGGTTAAACTACACGCTACAACAGGAAGTCAAAGGGTTAAACTACACGCTACAACAGGAAGTCAAAGGGTTAAACTACACGCTACAACAGGAAGTCATAGGGTTAAACTACACGCTACAACAGGAAGTCATAGGGTTAAACTACACGCTACAACAGGAAGTCATAGGGTTAAACTACACGCTACAACAGGAAGTCAAAGGGTTAAACTACACGCTACAACAGGAAGTCAAAGGGTTAAACTACACGCTACAACAGGAAGTCAAAGGGTTAAACTACACGCTACAACAGGAAGTCATAGGGGTTAAACTACACGCTACAACAGGAAGTCAAAGGGTTAAACTACACGCTACAACAGGAAGTCAAAGGGTTAAACTACACGCTACAACAGGAAGTCATAGGGTTAAACTACACGCTACAACAGGAAGTCATAGGGTTAAACTACACGCTACAACAGGAAGTCATAGGGTTAAACTACACGCTACAACAGGAAGTCAAAGGGTTAAACTACACGCTACAACAGGAAGTCAAAGGGTTAAACTACACGCTACAACAGGAAGTCAAAGGGTTAAACTACACGCTACAACAGGAAGTCAAAGGGTTAAACTACACGCTACAACAGGAAGTCATAGGGTTAAACTACACGCTACAACAGGAAGTCAAAGGGTTAAACTACACGCTACAACAGGAAGTCAAAGGGTTAAACTACACGCTGTTATTAAAGTATTATTTATTAATGATTAGACCAATAGGTGCATTAGGCACAAAGTCTCATCTTTATCTGACTGACGACATGACGTCATTCTAAGTCACGTTTCTGTTGTCTCGCGTGATTATAACTCTCCAGCAAAGCAGGAAGTGACGGAGGATTTCCCTCTGAATCTCTCTGAGCTTTCAGATCAACTCTAGATCAATATATTGACTCTGATATTGATCTGTTTGTGTTAGTATTGATATTAACGGTCACCGTGTGTCCTCACCCGTCTCTCCGGACTGTCCGTGTCCCGGTGGAGCTCAGACACCGCGGACTCCACCGCCGCCTCCATGATCAGCTCCGTCTGACACACAAACACCGCCGAGCCGCCGCGCTCCATCAGGCGGCCGGACGGTACAGCGGGCTACCGGGCGGGCTACCGGGCGGGCTACCGGAGGATCTACTACTCCGGTCTCGGGTCGGCTGCGTGTCTCACTGAGGGACAAAGTCTCAGAAACACAAACAGTTAGATCTTTGACTCCAACATGGCGCTCTGATTACATCCGGTTCACTGCCAAGTACCGACCTTTCAAAGTAAAAGTCTTATGAGCAGATACAGTCTGAGACCGGAACCACCGAACGTCGTCATTCACAGCATGTTTTACTGATGTATCAGGGAAGTGTTATTCTGAAGAGCGAAGTCCCGCCCCTTCCGGTTTACCTACACGGGACGTTATTCAGGACCTATGGAAGGAGGCTGGGTCGGGTTTACGGGTACGTTAGGGTTATATAATCTACAATTTAACGTTAGGGTTATATAATCTATAATTTAACATCGGGTTATATAATCTATAATTTAACATCGGGTTATATAATCTATAATTTAACATTAGGGTTATATAATCTACAATTTAACGTTAGGGTTATATAATCTACAATTTAACATCGGGTTATATAATCTACAATTTAACGTTAGGGTTATATAATCTATAATTTAACATCGGGTTATATAATCTATAATTTAACATCGGGTTATATAATCTACAATTTAACGTTAGGGTTATATAATCTACAATTTAACGTTAGGGTTATATAATCTATAATTTAACATCGGGTTATATAATCTATAATTTAACATCGGGTTATATAATCTACAATTTAACATCGGGTTATATAATCTATAATTTAACGTTAGGGTTATATAATCTACAATTTAACATCGGGTTATATAATCTATAATTTAACGTCAGGGTTATATAATCTATAATTTAACATCGGGTTATATAATCTATAATTTAACATCGGGTTATATAATCTATAATTTAACATCGGGTTATATAATCTACAATTTAACGTTAGGGTTATATAATCTACAATTTAACGTTAGGGTTATATAATCTATAATTTAACATCGGGTTATATAATCTATAATTTAACATTAGGGTTATATAATCTACAATTTAACGTTAGGGTTATATAATCTACAATTTAACATCGGGTTATATAATCTATAATTTAACATCGGGTTATATAATCTATAATTTAACATCGGGTTATATAATCTATAATTTAACATTAGGATTATATAATCTATAGTTTAACATTAGGGTTATATAATCTACAATTTAACGTTAGGGTTATATAATCTACAATTTAACATCGGGTTATATAATCTATAATTTAACATCGGGTTATATAATCTATAATTTAACATCGGGTTATATAATCTATAATTTAACGTTAGGGTTATATAATCTACAATTTAACATCGGGTTATATAATCTATAATTTAACATCGGGTTATATAATCTATAATTTAACGTTAGGGTTATATAATCTACAATTTAACATCGGGTTATATAATCTATAATTTAACATCGGGTTATATAATCTACAATTTAACGTCAGGGTTATATAATCTACAATTTAACGTTAGGGTTATATAATCTATAATTTAACATCGGGTTATATAATCTATAATTTAACGTCAGGGTTATATAATCTATAATTTAACATCGGGTTATATAATCTATAATTTAACATCGGGTTATATAATCTATAATTTAACGTCAGGGTTATATAATCTATAATTTAACGTCAGGGTTATATAATCTATAATTTAACATCGGGTTATATAATCTATAATTTAACATCGGGTTATATAATCTACAATTTAACATCGGGTTATATAATCTATAATTTAACGTTAGGGTTATATAATCTACAATTTAACATCGGGTTATATAATCTATAATTTAACATCGGGTTATATAATCTATAATTTAACATCGGGTTATATAATCTATAATTTAACATCGGGTTATATAATCTACAATTTAACATCGGGTTATATAATCTATAATTTAACGTTAGGGTTATATAATCTATAATTTAACATCGGGTTATATAATCTGTAATTTAACATCGGGTTATATAATCTACAATTTAACATCGGGTTATATAATCTACAATTTAACATCGGGTTATATAATCTGTAATTTAACATCGGGTTATATAATCTACAATTTAACGTTAGGGTTATATAATCTATAATTTAACGTTAGGGTTATATAATCTATAATTTAACATCGGGTTATATAATCTATAATTTAACGTTAGGGTTATATAATCTACAATTTAACATCGGGTTATATAATCTATAATTTAACATCGGGTTATATAATCTATAATTTAACATCGGGTTATATAATCTATAATTTAACATCGGGTTATATAATCTACAATTTAACATCGGGTTATATAATCTATAATTTAACGTCAGGGTTATATAATCTATAATTTAACATCGGGTTATATAATCTGTAATTTAACATCGGGTTATATAATCTACAATTTAACGTTAGGGTTATATAATCTATAATTTAACGTTAGGGTTATATAATCTATAATTTAACATCGGGTTATATAATCTATAATTTAACATCGGGTTATATAATCTATAATTTAACGTCAGGGTTATATAATCTACAATTTAACATCGGGTTATATAATCTATAATTTAACATCGGGTTATATAATCTATAATTAATTGCAAGGTTATATAATCTCTAATTTAACGTCAGAGTTATATAATCTATAATTTAACGTCGGGGTTATATAATCTATAATTTAACGTCAAAGTTATATAATCTTTAATTTAACGTTGCGGTTATATAATCTATAATTTAACGTCAGGGTTATATAATGTATAATTTAACGTCAGGGTTATATAATCTATAATTTAACGTCAGGGTTATATAATGTATAATTTAACGTTGGGGTTATGTAATCTATAACTTAACGCTGGGATTATATAATCTAAAATTTAACGTCAAAGTTATATAATCTTTAATTTAACGTCAGGGTTATATAATCTATAATTTAACGTCAGGGTTATATAATCTACAATTTAACATCGGGGTTATATAATCTATATATGATTTATATAGGGGTTATATGATCTCAGATTTAATAAAACAAAGTAATAATAAATGAATCATCAGTTGAACTCAGTTTAACTCAGGTGTGTTTGTGCATATTTAAACATTTAATCTCTCCGTGGCTTCAGGCTCATTTACATACACAGGTATCACCATCGTATCCCAGAATGCTTTGCTTCAGTCTCACGTTAC
>NC_133801.1:37500-68133 GCF_043250625.1 Sebastes fasciatus
CACCAGCTGGTAACCACCGTTCACCAGCTGGTAACCACAGTTCACCAGCTGGTAACCACCGTTCACCAGCTGGTAACCACCGTTCACCAGCTGGTAACCACCGTTCACCTCCCGGTATCCTCCTTCCTTTTTCATCCCTCCCTTCGACCCCCATCATCCCACTGAACTCCACCCCTACCCGCTCTTACCGGCATCCTCCAGCCGTTCCAGATTACATTCTTTAGTATTAATGACGAGGTCTTGTTAGAGAATGTGTTAATAACCGGTCGACCCTCACACCTCCTCTCTATGGCTGCCTCTGTTCCACCTCTACGCGACCACATTATGCTGGAAGAAGTACAGAGCTGAAACTGGCACCTCGACTCTGAGAAACATCCAGAACCCAGCAACTTGTTATCAGCCCGTCCCAGCCTGAAGAACAAGTCCCACAAGTGGTCCTGCTACAGTAGCCGTCTCTAGTCAGAGACAGATAATGTTGTCGTGTCTCGTCTCTCGTGTCTCTCCTCGTCTGACTTCCAGTGGGGATTCCCAGTGAGATCAGGTGTCGTGGTGGTAACCCTAACCCTGGATGTGGGAGGAAGTGTCTCTGTGGTGTGTTGAGTGAGTATCTGAGGGCATCAGCTGAAAGAACGCTTGGCCTTCACGTTGTTCTGAATGAAACTGACAGTCAGATTTATTAATGGAAGGTTCCAGAGAGTTGCTCCGGATGGTTCTGGCCCACTTTAAGGTCTGGCTCTAGGAGGACGTTGGGTCTCTGAGGTCTGGCTCTAGGGGGACGTTGGGTCTCTGAGGTCTGGCTCTAGGGGGACGTTGGGTCTCTGAGGTCTGGCTCTAGGGGGACGTTGGGTCTCTGAGGTCTGGCTCTAGGGGGACATTGGGTCTTTATAGTATATTTACTGTCGTATAAAGTTGGAGTTTACTGAGCTACAGAACTTCCTGATGTCATCGAAGTCCGTCTTTAGTTATTGTTCTGACTGAGAGACAGAATGACGCCCGGCGGCAGAATGACGCCCGGCGGCAGAAAGACGCCCGGCGGCAGAAAGACGCCCGGCGGCAGAAAGACGCCCGGCGGCAGAAACTACATCGCGTTTCTGAATCTGGTGAAATCAGATATTTTATTGTCAGAGACTCAGAATCAGCCAACAGGAACACACAAAGGTACAGATGTTATGTGAATATACATCATCATCATCATCATCATCGTTATGAACCAAGACGTTCGAACAAACGTCTGTTTTTCATTTAAAAATGAGAACAACACAGAAGTGCTTCAAAAATAGGGGCGGGGCTACAGTAGAGGGGCGGGGCTACAGTAGAGGGGCGGGGCTAGATGCTGATGGCTGGGCAGAGTTAGGGTTAAGGTTAGGTTATATTAGGGTTAGGTGAGATAGGGGTTAGGGTTAGGGGGTTAGGGATAGGGGTTAGGGGTTAGGGTTAGGGTTAGGGGGTTAGGGGTTGAGGAAAGGGTTAGGGTTAGGGGTTAGGGGTTAGGGTTAGGGTTAGGAGTTGAGGTAACGGTAGGGTTAGGGTTAGTGGTTAGGGTTAGGGGTTGAGGAAAGGGTTAGGGTTAGGGTTAGGGTTAGGGGTTAGTGGTTAGGGTTAGGGGGTTAGGGGTTGAGGAAAGGGTTAGGGTTAGGGGTTAGGGGTTAGGGTTAGGGTTAGGGGGTTAGGGGTTGAGGTAAGGGTAGGGTTAGGGTTAGGGTTAGGGGTTAGTGGTTAGGGTTAGGGGTTGAGGAAAGGGTAGGGTTAGGTGAAATTACATTTTTTATTTGTGTAAATAATTGTAAAAAAATCAAAGTTGAATGAAATTTAATCTATTAAAGTGCTTCGGTGTCGTCAGATCAGGGTTAGTTTAATGTTAGTTTAATGTTAGTTTAATGTTAGTATAAAGTTAGTTTAACAATAGTACCAATAATGAAACTCTGTTAGTATCAGTATCAAAGTATTACTTCACTTTAATGTCTACAGATTAATTTTAATGTTTAATGTTTATGGTTCATATTGAGACACAATACAAAAAACTTTAATTTAAACACCAAATATTTTACACATGAAATGATTATGAAACAAAGTCAAGAAAACTCTTTGTTTACCGGTTAGTTGGTTAACTGGTTAACGTATTTACAGGTTAGAAAGTTAACGTGTTTACAGGTTAACGTGTTAACTGGTTAGCGTGTTAACAGGTTAACGTGTTTGCAGGTTAACGTGTTAACTGGTTAACGTGTTTGCAGGTTAACGTGTTTGCAGGTTAACGTGTTTGCAGGTTAACGTGTGTGCAGGTTAACTTGTTAACGTGTTAGCAGGTTAACGTGTTTGCAGGTTAACTTGTTAACGTGTTAGCAGGTTAACGTGTTTGCAGGTTAACTTGTTAACGTGTTAACTGGTTAACGTGTTAACAGGTTAACGTGTTTTCAGGTTTACATGTTAACTTGTTTACTGGTTAACAGGTTAACGTGTTTACAGGTTAACGTGTTAACTGGTTAACGTGTTAACCTGTAAACTGGTTAACGTCTTAACAGGTTAACGTGTTTACAGGTTAACGTGTTTACAGGCTAACGTGTTTACAGGTTAACGTGTTAACCTGTAAACTGGTTAACGTGTTAACCTGTAAACTGGTTAACGTCTTAACAGGTTAACGTGTTTACAGGTTAACGTGTTTACAGGTTAACGTGTTAACCTGTAAACTGGTTAACGTGTTAACCTGTAAACTGGTTAACGTGTTTACAGGTTAACGTGTTTTCAGGTTTACATGTTAACTTGTTTACTGGTTAACAAGTTAACTGGTTAACAGGTCAGATGTGAGTCAGCTGGTGTATTGATCTTCTGTCGTCTGTTAAATGTTTTACGTTCTGTTGTTCAGTGAAGTTGTCTCCTGTTTAAAATATAAAGTATATATATATATATTTATACTTTATATTTATATATATATGTTTATTTTTCTATTTAAAATAAAACTGCCGTTTGTCGTCTGATTTACAAAATGATCTAAATGAACAGACAAGTAGGACAGACAGAGACAGGTAGACAGACAGGTGTTTTACAGACAGGTAGACAGACAGGTAAACAGACGGGTGTTTTACAGAAAGTTGGACGGACAGACAAACAGACAGGTGTTTTACAGACAGGTAGACAGACAGGTAAACAGACGGGTGTTTTACAGGTGTGGTACCTGGCTGAGGGCAGGATGATGATGATGCGGCTCATACAGGTGACGTTGTGGCGTTCCACCTGGTGAAGGAACTCCTGAAGTCGATGCTGAACGGCCGAGTTTACAAACCGACTTCGATTCTGCAGATAAGATTATTATTATTATTATTATTATATATACAATCAACACAAAAAGATTACATTCAAACCTGACCTCAGGTCTGTACTAAGAAGCGAGTTCATCATACCCAAGGTATGTTCATCATACCCAGGGTATCTTCATCATACCCAGGGTATCTTCATCATACCCAGGGTATCTCCATCATACCCAGGGTATCTTCATCATACCAGGGTATCTTCATCGTACCCAGGGTATCTTCATCATACCAGGGTATCTTCATCGTATCCAGGGTATCTTCATCATACCCAGGGTATCTTCATCATACCAGGGTATCTTCATCGTACCCAGGGTATCTTCATCGTACCAGGGTATCTCCATCATACCAGGGTATCTTCATCGTACCCAGGATATCTCCATCATACCCAGGATATCTCCATCATCCCCAGGGTATCTTCATCGTACCCAGGGTATCTTCATCATACCAGGGTATCTCCATCGTACCCAGGATATCTCCATCATACCCAGGGTATCTTCATCGTACCCAGGGTATCTCCATCATACCCAGGGTATCTTCATCATACCAGGGTATCTTCATCGTACCCAGGGTATCTTCATCATACCAGGGTATCTTCATCGTACCCAGGGTATCTTCATCATACCCAGGGTATCTTCATCATACCAGGGTATCTTCATCGTACCCAGGGTATCTTCATCATACCCAGGGTATCTTCATCGTACCAGGGTATCTCCATCATACCAGGGTATCTTCATCGTACCCAGGATATCTCCATCATACCCAGGATATCTCCATCATCCCCAGGGTATCTTCATCGTACCCAGGGTATCTTCATCATACCAGGGTATCTCCATCGTACCCAGGATATCTCCATCATACCCAGGGTATCTTCATCGTACCCAGGGTATCTCATCATACCCAAGGTATCTTCATCGTACCCAGGGTATCTTCATCATACCAGGGTATCCTCATCATACCAGGGTATCTTCATCATACCCAAGGTATGTTCATCATCTCCAGGGTATCTTCATCATACCAGGGTATCTCATCATACCCAAGGTATCTTCATCGTACCCAGGGTATCTTCATCATACCAGGGTATCTTCATCATACCAGGGTATCTCCATCGTACCCAGGGTATCTCCATCATCCCCAAGGTATGTTCATCATCTCCAGGGTATCTTCATCGTACCCAGGGTATCTTCATCATACCAGGGTATCTCCATCGTACCCAGGATATCTCCATCATACCCAGGGTATCTTCATCGTACCCAGGGTATCTCATCATACCCAAGGTATCTTCATCGTACCCAGGGTATCTTCATCGTACCCAGGGTATCTTCATCGTACCCAGGGTATCTCCATCATCCCCAGGGTATCTTCATCGTACCCAGGGTATCTTCATCGTACCCAGGGTATCTTCATCATACCAGGGTATCTCCATCATCCCCAAGGTATGTTCATCATCTCAAGGGTATCTCCATCGTACCCAGGGTATCTCCATCATACCCAGGGTATCTTCATCGTACCCAGGGTATCTTCATCGTACCCAGGGTATCTTCATCATACCAGGGTATCTCATCATACCCAAGGTATGTTCATCATCTCCAGGGTATCTTCATCATACCCAGGGTATCTTCATCGTACCCACGGTATCTTCATCGTACCCAGGGTATCTTCATCATACCAGGGTATCTCCATCATCCCAAAGGGATGTTCATCATCTCCAGGGTATCTTCATCATACCCAGGGTATCTCCATCATACCCAGGGTATCTTCATCGTACCCAGGGTATCTCCATCGTACCCAGGGTATCTTCATCGTACCCAGGGTATCTTCATCGTACCCAGGGTATCTCCATCGTAGCCAGGGTATCTTCATCGTACCAGGGTATCTCATCATACCAGGGTATCCTCATCATGCCAGGGTATCTCCATCGTACCCAGGGTATCTTCATCATACCAGGGTATCCTCATCATACCAGGGTATCTTCATCATACCCAAGGTATGTTCATCATCTCCAGGGTATCTTCATCATACCAGGGTATCTTCATCATACCAGGGTATCTTCATCATACCAGGGTATCTCCATCGTACCCAGGGTATCTCCATCATCCCCAAGGTATGTTCATCATCTCCAGGGTATCTTCATCATACCAGGGTATCTCCATCGTACCCAGGGTATCTCCATCATACCCAGGGTATCTTCATCATACCAGGGTATCTTCATCATACCCAAGGTATGTTCATCATCTCCAGGGTATCTTCATCATACCCAGGGTATCTTCATCGTACCCAGGGTATCTTCATCGTACCCAGGGTATCTTCATCATACCAGGGTATCTCATCATACCCAAGGTATGTTCATCATCTCCAGGGTATCTTCATCATACCCAGGGTATCTTCATCGTACCCACGGTATCTTCATCGTACCCAGGGTATCTTCATCATACCAGGGTATCTCATCATACCCAAGGTATGTTCATCATCTCCAGGGTATCTTCATCATACCCAGGGTATCTTCATCGTACCCACGGTATCTCCATCATACCCAGGGTATCTTCATCGTACCCAGGGTATCTTCATCGTACCCAGGGTATCTTCATCGTACCCTCATCGTACCCAGGGTATCTTCATCGTACCCTCATCGTACCCAGGGTATCTTCATCATACCCAGGGTATCTTCATCATACCAGGGTATCTCCATCGTACCCTCATCGTACCCAGGGTATCTCTATCGTACCCAGGGTATCTTCATCGTACCCAGGGTATCTCCATCATACCCAGGGTATCTTCATCATACCAGGGTATCTTCATCGTACCCAGGGTATCTTCATCGTACCCTCATCGTACCCAGGGTATCTTCATCGTACCCAGGGTATCTTCATCATACCCAGGGTATCTTCATCTTACCAGGGTATCTCCATCGTACCCAGGATATCTCCATCATACCCAGGGTATCTTCATCGTACCCAGGGTATCTCATCATACCCAAGGTATCTTCATCGTACCCAGGGTATCTTCATCATACCAGGGTATCCTCATCATACCAGGGTATCTCATCATACCCAAGGTATCTTCATCGTACCCAGGGTATCTTCATCATACCAGGGTATCTTCATCATACCAGGGTATCTCCATCGTACCCAGGGTATCTCCATCATCCCCAAGGTATGTTCATCATCTCCAGGGTATCTTCATCGTACCCAGGGTATCTTCATCATACCAGGGTATCTCCATCGTACCCAGGATATCTCCATCATACCCAGGGTATCTTCATCGTACCCAGGGTATCTCATCGTACCCAGGGTATCTTCATCGTACCCAGGGTATCTTCATCATACCAGGGTATCTCATCATACCCAAGGTATGTTCATCATCTCCAGGGTATCTTCATCATACCCAGGGTATCTTCATCGTACCCACGGTATCTTCATCGTACCCAGGGTATCTTCATCATACCAGGGTATCTCCATCATCCCCAAGGTATGTTCATCATCTCCAGGGTATCTTCATCATACCCAGGGTATCTCCATCATACCCAGGGTATCTCCATCGTACCCAGGGTATCTTCATCGTACCCAGGGTATCTTCATCGTACCCTCATCGTACCCAGGGTATCTCCATCGTACCCAGGGTATCTTCATCGTACCCAGGGTATCTCCATCATACCCAGGGTATCTTCATCATACCAGGGTATCTTCATCGTACCCAGGGTATCTTCATCGTACCCAGGGTATCTTCATCGTACCCAGGGTATCTTCATCGTACCCTCATCGTACCCAGGGTATCTTCATCGTACCCAGGGTATCTTCATCATACCAGGGTATCTCCATCGTACCCAGGGTATCTCCATCATACCCAGGGTATCTCCATCATACCCAGGGTATCGTACCCAGGGTATCTCCATCGTACCCAGGATATCTCCATCATACCCAGGGTATCTTCATCATACCCAGGGTATCTTCATCATACCCAGGGTATCTTCATCGTACCCAGGGTATCTCCATCGTACCCAGGGTATCTTCATCGTACCCAGGGTATCTTCATCGTACCCAGGGTATCTCCATCGTAGCCAGGGTATCTTCATCGTACCAGGGTATCTCATCATACCAGGGTATCCTCATCATGCCAGGGTATCTCCATCGTACCCAGGGTATCTTCATCATACCAGGGTATCCTCATCATACCAGGGTATCTTCATCATACCCAAGGTATGTTCATCATCTCCAGGGTATCTTCATCATACCAGGGTATCTCATCATACCCAAGGTATCTTCATCATACCAGGGTATCTTCATCATACCAGGGTATCTCCATCGTACCCAGGGTATCTCCATCATCCCCAAGGTATGTTCATCATCTCCAGGGTATCTTCATCATACCAGGGTATCTCCATCGTACCCAGGGTATCTCCATCATACCCAGGGTATCTTCATCATACCAGGGTATCTTCATCATACCCAAGGTATGTTCATCATCTCCAGGGTATCTTCATCATACCCAGGGTATCTTCATCGTACCCAGGGTATCTTCATCGTACCCAGGGTATCTTCATCATACCAGGGTATCTCATCATACCCAAGGTATGTTCATCATCTCCAGGGTATCTTCATCATACCCAGGGTATCTTCATCGTACCCACGGTATCTTCATCGTACCCAGGGTATCTTCATCATACCAGGGTATCTCATCATACCCAAGGTATGTTCATCATCTCCAGGGTATCTTCATCATACCCAGGGTATCTTCATCGTACCCACGGTATCTCCATCATACCCAGGGTATCTTCATCGTACCCAGGGTATCTTCATCGTACCCAGGGTATCTTCATCGTACCCTCATCGTACCCAGGGTATCTTCATCGTACCCTCATCGTACCCAGGGTATCTTCATCGTACCCAGGGTATCTTCATCATACCCAGGGTATCTTCATCTTACCAGGGTATCTCCATCGTACCCAGGGTATCTCCATCATACCCAGGGTATCTCCATCATACCCAGGGTATCGTACCCAGGGTATCTCCATCGTACCCAGGGTATCTCCATCGTACCCAGGGTATCTTCATCATACCAGGGTATCTCCATCGTACCCAGGGTATCTTCATCGTAGCCAGGGTATCTTCATCGTACCAGGGTATCTCATCATACCAGGGTATCTCCATCGTACCCAGGGTATCTTCATCATACCAGGGTATCCTCATCATACCAGGGTATCTTCATCATACCCAAGGTATGTTCATCATCTCCAGGGTATCTTCATCATACCAGGGTATCTCATCATACCCAAGGTATCTTCATCGTACCCAGGGTATCTTCATCATACCAGGGTATCTTCATCATACCAGGGTATCTCCATCGTACCCAGGGTATCTCCATCATCCCCAAGGTATCTCCATCGTACCCAGGGTATCTTCATCGTACCCAGGGTATCTTCATCATACCAGGGTATCCATCGTACCCAGGGTATCTCCATCATACCCAGGGTATCTTCATCATACCAGGGTACCTTCATCATACCCAAGGTATGTTCATCATCTCCAGGGTATCTTCATCATACCCAGGGTATCTTCATCGTACCCAGGGTATCTTCATCGTACCCAGGGTATCTTCATCATACCAGGGTATCTCATCATACCTAAGGTATGTTCATCATCTCCAGGGTATCTTCATCATACCCAGGGTATCTTCATCGTACCCACGATATCTTCATCGTACCCAGGGTATCTTCATCATATCAGGGTATCTCATCATACCCAAGGTATGTTCATCATCTCCAGGGTATCTTCATCATACCCAGGGTATCTTCATCATACCCAGGGTATCTTCATCGTACCCAGGGTATCTTCATCGTACCCAGGGTATCTTCATCGTACCCTCATCGTACCCAGGGTATCTTCATCGTACCCTCATCGTACCCAGGGTATCTTCATCGTACCCAGGGTATCTTCATCGTACCCAGGGTATCTTCATCATACCCAGGGTATCTCATCATACCAGGGTATCTCCATCGTACCCAGGGTATCTCATCATACCCAGGGTATCACCATCATCTCCAGGGCATCTTCTAGTTATCTGGCTTCATTAACTCTAACAACAGAGATGAAACTAAGCGGTCTTAAGAAGCTGGTTATCAACTCAGTAAATCGACCCAGAGTTTCTCAGTCTGGCTGTGAGCGAGTTCACATGAACGGGGCGGAGTTAGCAGCATCAGACCAATCACAGATATGGACCAGTTAACTAAACTTGAAGCATGCCTTAAGGACATAAAAACCTGGATGACCTGCAATTTCCTGATGTTAAACTCAGACAAAACTGAAGTTATTGTACTAGGCCCTGAGCACCTCCGAAACAAATTATCTAATGATATAGTTACTTTAGATGGCATTGCCCTGGCCTCCAGCACCACCGTAAGGAACCTGGGAGTTGTCTTCGATCAGGATATGTCCTTTAACTCTCACATAAAACAAACCTCACGGACTGCCTTCTTTCATCTACGTAACATTGTGAAGATCAGGCACATCCTGTCTCAAAACTGTTACCTCTAGACTCGATTACTGCAATTCCTTATTATCAGGCTGCTCCAATAAGTCTCTTAAGACTCTCCAGTTGATCCAGAATGCTGCAGCACGTGTACTGACTAGAACTAGAAAAAGAGATCATATTACGCCTGTATTAGCTTCTCTGCACTGGCTGCCTGTAAAATCCAGAATAGATTTTAAAATCGTCCTCCTCACCTACAAAGCGCTAAACGGTCAGGCCCCATCATATCTTAAAGAGCTCATAGTACCCTACTACCCCACTAGAGCACTGCGCTCACAGAATGCAGGGTTACTTGAGGTTCCTAGAGTCTCCAGAAGTAGAATGGGAGCCAGAGCCTTCAGCTATCAAGCTCCTCTTCTCTGGAACCAGCTCCCAGTTTCAGTCCGGGAGGCAGACACCGTCTCTACATTTAAGAGTAGGCTAAAGACTTTCCTCTTTGATAACGCTTATACTTAAGCTGCTATAGGCATAGACTGCCGGGGGACTTCCTATGACACACTGTCATAAGGAACTTCCTATGACACACTGAGCTCCCCTTTCCTTCTGTATATACTCATGTCCCATGTCCATGTTGTTACTAACTTCATTCCTTCCCGGGAGTCCTTGTGCCTCCTTGTCTCGCAGCTAACCGTGGAGCGGGGTCACACCTGGAGTGAGGTCATACCTGGAGCGGGATCACACCAGGGAGCGAGGTTATACCTGGAGCATGGGTACACTTGGAGCAGGGTTTCACCTGGATCTTGGTGGTCTCCGGTATTGTGGCTGCATCTGCTGCCGCGTCGGTGCCTGCTTGACACCAACTGCTACCATCCCTAATTAACTACGTCTGTACGAGGGACTACCAATGCTAACGAGGGATTTCCAACACCTAATGACAATGTGGCAGCCTGGAGAATAACACTTCTCAATCACTGCCAAAGACATCAAGAGCTCCCAGCAAGCATGCTGATGCTGCAGGAACCAACGCACGGGCATCGATCACAGGGACGTCCCACACCAACACACATGGACGTACTGAGGAGAGATGCTGGACAGTGCTGGCTTTCCGATAGTTGTATTATCACTCTTTCCATCCACCACTATTGGTTTTGTGTTATCAGTCCTACTTGTATTAGCTATTACAGCTGCTAGACTGCTATTGTGGCTGCTTCTATATCTCTCTCTCTCTATCTCTCTCTCTCTCTCTCTCTCTCTCTCTCTCTCACTCTATCTATCTATCCCCCCAGCCGGTCTCGGCAGATGGCCGCCCGCCCTGCGCCCGGTTCTGCTCCAGGTTTCTTCCCAGTAATCGGGGAGTTTTTCCTGGCCACAGTGCGCTTGGTGGATCCTGTTGGGTCTCTAAACTATGGTGTACGGTCATAGACCTGCTCTACATATAAAGCGTCTTGAGATAACTTCTGTTGTGATTTGACGCTATACAAAAATAAATTGATTTGATTTGATTTGATTTGACTTGATTTGACTAGTCTACTGACCAATCACAGACATGGACTAGTCTACAGACAGCAGAGAGACACATTTATCAAAGGAAGAGTGAACTATATCAGACAGATATGAAGAAGTGAAACTCTTAATCAGACTAACAGTAACAGTTGAAGCTGCCAGATGCAGGAAGAACAGCTGGTAAAAGAAACAACTCCAGATGTGTGGATGATTAAATTAACAGACTTATTAATTTAACGGAACACTCAACAGTCAGATATACTCGTCTAGATATAAACAGCTTTTAAATGTATAATGGATGACTGGATTACACCTCGTCATGACCAGTAATATTAATACGGCGTACCGGCGGTCTGAAACGGACTCAAGAGGAAGTTAAAAAATATAAATAAAAACATAATTCAAAGCGGTAAACACCCCCAGCATAAATCCAGCTGTCCTTCCTGCATCTGTCAGTTTAAACTGAGTTGTGTTTAGTCTGATTATGACGGTAACTTCTTCATATGTGTGTAATATTATCATACAATCACCACACGGAGCTCTGATTGGTCAGTAGGAGGTGCTTTTATACGAGTTGATCTCTTATCTGGAACATAACCTGCTCCGGAGCAGGTCAGCTGTTCAGCATCAGTTACCATGGAGATCTACCTCAGTAAGAAGTGAACCAGCTTCGTAGGACGAAAACCCAGAGTTAACCCTGAAGTTACCTCGCTAACCGTAAACCCTACTGCCTAGTACAGACCTCTGGTCTCTATGTCCCTGTAGTGTTATTGGCACTGACGGACTCACCTCCTCCGCCTCCTCCGCCTCCAGACAGCATCATGGTCGGGCTGACAGACGACCTCCCCATCCTTCCTGAAACTGGACTGGACTTTCCGTCTTTACTGCCGTGTCTGGGCAGAGACCTGGAGTCTCCTACAGAGACACATGGAGACAAAGACAGGAGACAGAGACAGAATGAAAACTTGTTTCCTCAGCAGCTAATTTAATGTTTAGTTTTATGTCTGTTGGTAACTCTTATCTCATCAGAGCCGAGAGGATCTCAGAGACACAGTACACCTCCCCACCCCCCCTTGTCTTTCAGGTCAGGAGACACATCTGTCCCACATGTTGACATCAATCATATCCATTTATTTACTGTGTAAGAAGCGCACATATATATCTATATATATAGGCCTGTCCGTTGTAGACCTCAATGTTATGATAACAAGGTTGTTCTTTGTGGTGTTAAATCACTTTAATGAAGTTAATCAGGTTTCTTCAGTGGTTTATATCCTGCAGGTGTCTGCTACCGTTCTGCAGGTGTCTGCTACCGTTCTGCAGGTGTCTGCTACCGTTCTGCAGGTGTCTGCTACCGCTCTGCAGGTGTCTGCTACCGTTCTGCAGGTGTCTGCTACCGCTCTGCAGGTGTCTGCTACCGTTCTGCAGGTGTCTGCTACCGTTCTGCAGGTGTCTGCTACCGTTCTGCAGGTGTCTGCTACCGCTCTGCAGGTGTCTGCTACCGTTCTGCAGGTGTCTGCTACCGCTCTGCAGGTGTCTGCTACCGCTCTGCAGGTGTCTGCTACCGTTCTGCAGGTGTCTGCTACCGCTCTGCAGGTGTCTGCTACCGTTCTGCAGGTGTCTGCTACCGCCTGCTACCGTTCTGCAGGTGTCTGCTACCGCTCTGCAGGTGTCTGCTACCGCTCTGCAGGTGTCTGCTACCGTTCTGCAGGTGTCTGCTACCGCTCTGCAGGTGTCTGCTACCGCTCTGCAGGTGTCTGCTACCGCTCTGCAGGTGTCTGCTACCGTTCTGCAGGTGTCTGCTACCGTTCTGCAGCCCAGAGGTCAAACAGGGAAGAATTCACTATGTGAAGCAAAGAGACTAACCCAGTAACACAGAGACTAATCCAGTAACACAAAGACTAATCCAGTAACACAAAGACTAATCCAGTAACACAAAGACTAATCCAGTAACACAAAGACTAACCCAGTAACACAAAGACTAATCCAGTAACACAAAGACTAACCCAGTAGCACAGAGACTAACCCAGTAACACAAAAACTAACCCAGTAGCACAGAGACTAACCCAGTAACACAAAGACTAATCCAGTAACACAGAGACTAATCCAGTAACACAGAGACTAATCCAGTAACACAAAGACTAATCCAGTAACACAAAGACTAATCCAGTAACACAAAGACTAACCCAGTAACACAAAGACTAATCCAGTAACACAAAGACTAATCCAGTAACACAGAGACTAATCCAGTAACACAGAGACTAATCCAGTAACACAAAGACTAATCCAGTAACACAAAGACTAATCCAGTAACACAAAGACTAATCCAGTAACACAAAGACTAACCCAGTAGCACAGAGACTAACCCAGTAACACAAAAACTAACCCAGTAGCACAGAGACTAACCCAGTAACACAGAGACTAACCCAGTAACACAGAGACTAACCCAGTAGCACAGAGACTAACCCAGTAGCACAGAGACTAACCCAGTAACACAGAGACTAACCCAGTAGCACAGAGACTAACCCAGTAGCACAGAGACTAACCCAGTAACACAGAGACTAACCCAGTAGCACAGAGACTAACCCAGTAGCACAGAGACTAACCCAGTAGCACAGAGACTAACCCAGTAACACAGAGACTAACCCAGTAGCACAGAGACTAACCCAGTAACACAAAAACTAACCCGGTAGCACAGAGACTAACCCAGTAACACAGAGACTAACCCAGTAACACAGAGACTAACCCAGTAGCACAGAGACTAACCCAGTAGCACAGAGACTAACCCAGTAACACAAAAACTAACCCAGTAGCACAGAGACTAACCCAGTAGCACAGAGACTAACCCAGTAGCACAGAGACTAACCCAGTAACACAAAAACTAACCCGGTAGCACAGAGACTAACCCAGTAGCACAGAGACTAACCCAGTAGCACAGAGACTAACCCAGTAACACAAAAACTAACCCAGTAGCACAGAGACTAACCCAGTAACACAGAGACTAACCCAGTAACACAGAGACTAACCCAGTAACACAGAGACTAACCCCGGTGGTCAGTTCTTCTCAGGAAGTTCCCAGAACTGTTCGGTTCAAACATGCCTGCAGTGTAGTACTGCTGCAGTACTGATGGAGTACTGTTGAAGTACTGATGCAGTACTACTGCAGTACTGCCGAAGTACTGATGAAGTACTGATGAAGTACTGTTGAAGTACTGATGAAGTACTGATGCAGTACTGAGTATTTACCTTCACTCCCTCTGCTCTTCCTGCCTCCGGTTCCTTTCTTCATCACCTGTCTACCAGAGCTGAACAGGTTGTTGAGTTCGTCCAATGGGCTGGTGGGAGTGTGTGACCTCATGGACACGTTCTGCATGGAGCCGTGGGCGGAGGACGAGTTACTGAGTTTAGCTCCACAGTCCCCGGCCCTGTGTGAGGACGAGGAAGAGGAAGAGGAAGAGCGGGGCATACTTCCCCCTGCCATCAGAGCGTCGTACGGCGGCGGCCTCTTCAGGCTGAGGGGGGTCAGAGAGCGACCCATGCTGACCGGAGACGGACATGCTGATTGGCTGCGGGGGTAACCGTGACCACTGTGGGCGGAGCCAGAGGACTTGTAGAGGTTGGAGGGCAAAGGCGGAGCTGACGAGCGGCCAGAGGAGGTGACAGTGTGGGTGGAGGACAGATCACGGTCTCGGTCTCGGTCTCGGTCTCGGTCTCGGTCTCGGTCTCGGTCCCGATCTCGCTCCTTGCGGTGGTGGGTGGAGCTCTGAGAAGGTTCAACACCACCCGACTGGCTGTAGGTGGCGTTGTCCATCACAGGCAGCCGAGTGACGTCTAACGGGGTGAGGGGGGACTCGTCGGAGTTGGGGGAGCACTGGGCCGGGGCGGGGGGGAAGACGAACAGCGGTGGGCGGTGAGTCAGGAGGTTGGGGAAGGGTGGAGGGATGTCACAGAGAGAGCCGCGGGACGACCAGGCTTCAGGATCCATGATGGCAGCGTGAGCGTCCTGCAGGAAGTCCTCGAGCATTGGGTACTTCATCTCCTCGTAGACCGCCTCGCTCTGTTCGTCCTCCACGCCGTCCTGACCTTTCAGCTCCCGCAGGACGTTTCCCACCATCTCGATGTAGACGGGCTCCTCGTCGTCCGTGTCCCTCGACGTCGGACTCTGACTCTGGGATGAAGATTTGTCCAGTCGCGAGGAAGACTTCTTGTTGCCATGGATACGGACGTAAGATTCATCAAAGGAGGTGCTGAGCTGAGTGTTTGGATTTCTTTTGGGTTTGGGTGGAGGCATCTTCCTGTAGTCCTCACCAGAGAGACGCCGAGCTGCAGACAGACAACCAACAGGTGTCAGGTTTAACCAACAGGTGTCAGGTTTAACCAACAGGTGTCGGGTTTAACCAACAGGAGTCGGGTTTAACCAACAGGCGTCGGGTTTAACCAACAGGTGTCGGGTTTAACCAACAGGCGTCGGGTTTAACCAACAGGCGTCGGGTTTAACCAACAGGTGTCATGTTTAACCAACAGGTGTCGGGTTTAACCAACAGGCGTCGGGTTTAACCAACAGGTGTCATGTTTAACCAACAGGTGTCGAGTTTAACCAACAGGTGTCGAGTTTAACCAACAGGCGTCGGGTTTAACCAACAGGTGTCGAGTTTAACCAACAGGCGTCGGGTTTAACCAACAGGTGTCGAGTTTAACCAACAGGTGTCATGTTTAACCAACAGGTGTCATGTTTAACCAACAGGCGTCAGGTTTAACCAACAGGTGTCGAGTTTAACCAACAGGTGTCGAGTTTAACCAACAGGCGTCAGGTTTAACCAACAGGTGTCATGTTTAACCAACAGGCGTCAGGTTTAACCAACAGGTGTCGAGTTTAACCAACAGGTGTCGAGTTTAACCAACAGGCGTCGGGTTTAACCAACAGGTGTCGAGTTTAACCAACAGGCGTCGGGTTTAACCAACAGGTGTCGAGTTTAACCAACAGGTGTCGAGTTTAACCAACAGGCGTCGGGTTTAACCAACAGGTGTCGAGTTTAACCAACAGGTGTCGGGTTTAACCAACAGGAGTCGGGTTTAACCAACAGGTGTCGGGTTTAACCAACAGGTGTCGGGTTTAACCAACAGGTGTCGGGTTTAACCAACAGGTGTCGAGTTTAACCAACGGGTGTCGGGTTTAACCAACAGGTGTCGGGCAGGTGTTGTGTTCTCACCTTCAGCCTGCTCCGACGTCTCTTTGAACTCTTGAACGTCCGTCTTGGAGCCTCCGTCCATCGTCTCAGAGCTGCTGCTCAGTTTGGTGTTGGGGTCTCTCTTGGGTTTGGGGGGAGGTTGTTTCCGGTTGGGATTGGAGTCGTTGTCTTCGCCCACCGAGTGGAGGGACTGGGACCGGACGGTGAAGCCCTGACTGGGGGGCGGCAGACGGTCCTGTGGGGCCGGCATCGTCATGAAACCCATCCTGAAATGTTTCCCAGAGTATGCCCCGTCTGTTGCCATGGCAACATCTTCACCAATCCTGGATGGACGGATGGGAAGACGTATTAGTGACTGTACATCATCAACCAGTCAGGGTTCGGGTTACACGGGGACCAGCTGAAAACAATTCCTTAAAATGCCATAAAAAAGGAAAAATTCAATATTTCTTAAAATCGCTCAAATAGCCGAAGTCCACTAACTGAAGGAGGACAACGGAGAGATTACTGAAAGGAAGGGAGGGGAATAAAAGGTTTCCAAGGTTACCAAGGTTACCATAAAATGCACTCTAATAAAAACCCTGTAGAATGCAGATGAAGTGTTGAAACAGCAGCTCACATAGCCGGTCTGAAGGAGCTGCTGTGAAGCACATCGTCCTGCAGGTGGAAGGTGATCCATTAAAACCTCACAACTCCCCAAAGGGACGTCACTCGTCATGTACAAAAAGAAGTGCTTTAAGGTAAGTGGCATGTTGGAACACAAGAAAATAACATTAGGGAATAATAAAATGAATTCAAATATAATGAATAGAATAAAAATATATCAGTGTAAATAAGAAAAAGCATTTAGTAATAAATATGAACCCCAGCAGCTAGCAGCACAAGCTAACGCTAACCCCAACCCTGAATCTAGAGAGGACGTCTACAAGTCATCAACTCTGACCGTCCGTCCCTTCAGAGACACTCCCCAACACTATCATTAGGTAGGTAGGCAGGTAGGTGGACAGGTAGGTAGACAGGTAGACAGGTAGGTGGACAGGTAGGTAGACAGGTAGACAGGTAGACAGGTAAGTGGACAGGTAGGTAGACAGGTAGACAGGTAGACAGGTAGGTGGACAGGTAGGTAGACAGGTAGACAGGTAGGTAGACAGGTAGGTGGACAGGTAGGTAGACAGGTAGACAGGTAGGTGGACAGGTAGGTAGACAGGTAGACAGGTAGACAGGTAAGTGGACAGGTAGGTAGACAGGTAGACAGGTAGGTGGACAGGTAGGTAGACAGGTAGACAGGTAGGTAGACAGGTAGGTGGACAGGTAGGTAGACAGGTAGACAGGTAGATGGACAGGTAGGTGGACAGGTAGGTGGACAGGTAGGTAGACAGGTAGACAGGTAGGTGGACAGGTAGGTAGACAGGTAGGTAGACAGGTGGACAGGTGGACAGGTAGACAGGTAGACAGGTAGACAGGTAGACAGGTAGACAGGTAGACAGGTAGACAGCCTCCCTCCAGAGACACTCCCCAACATCATCATAATGAACATAAGCAACCAACAGGGCACGCAGACAGCTGTCGGGTTTTTACAGTCCTTCAGCATCCACAGATATCAGATTGATTGATTGATTGATTGATTGATTGATTGATTGATAGCTGTCAGGATGTAAAGAGAAGTTCAACAAATGTAACAGAAAATGTTTTTGAAGAAAATTACCAACCCTAGCTTCAACTATGAATACTTCAACTATTAATAGTTGAAGTATTCATAATTGAAGTATTAATAGTTGAAGTATTAATAGTTGAAGTATTAATAGTTGAAGTATTAATAGTTGAAGTATTCATAATTGAAGTATTAATAGTTGAAGTATTCATAATTGAAGTATTAATAGTTGAAGTATTAATAGTTGAAGTATTAATAGTTGAAGTATTAATAGTTGAAGTATTAATAGTTGAAGTATTCATAATTGAAGTATTAATAGTTGAAGTATTAATAGTTGAAGTATTAATAATTGAAGTATTAATAGTTGAAGTATTAATAGTTGAAGTATTAATAGTTGAAGTATTAATAATTGAAGTATTAATAGTTGAAGTATTAATAGTTGAAGTATTAATAATTGAAGTATTAATAGTTGAAGTATTAATAGTTGAAGTATTAATAGTTGAAGTATTAATAATTGAAGTATTAATAGTTGAAGTATTAATAGTTGAAGTATTAATAGTTGAAGTATTAATAGTTGAAGTATTAATAATTGAAGTATTAATAGTTGAAGTATTAATAGTTGAAGTATTAATAATTGAAGTATTAATAGTTGAAGTATTAATAGTTGAAGTATTAATAGTTGAAGTATTAATAATTGAAGTATTAATAGTTGAAGTATTAATAGTTGAAGTATTAATAGTTGAAGTATTAATAGTTGAAGTATTAATAGTTGAAGTATTAATAATTGAAGTATTAATAGTTGAAGTATTAATAGTTGAAGTATTAATAGTTGAAGTATTAATAGTTGAAGTATTCATAATTGAAGTATTAATAGTTGAAGTATTCATAATTGAAGTATTAATAGTTGAAGTATTAATAGTTGAAGTATTCATAATTGAAGTATTAATAGTTGAAGTATTAATAGTTGAAGTATTAATAGTTGAAGTATTAATAGTTGAAGTATTCATAATTGAAGTATTAATAGTTGAAGTATTAATAGTTGAAGTATTAATAGTTGAAGTATTCATAATTGAAGTATTAATAGTTAAAGTATTAATAGTTGAAGTATTAATAGTTGAAGTATTAATAGTTGAAGTATTAATAGTTGAAGTATTAATAGTTGAAGTATTCATAATTGAAGTATTAATAGTTGAAGTATTAATAGTTGAAGTATTAATAATTGAAGTATTAATAGTTGAAGTATTAATAGTTGAAGTATTAATAATTGAAGTATTAATAGTTGAAGTATTAATAGTTGAAGTATTAATAATTGAAGTATTAATAGTTGAAGTATTAATAGTTGAAGTATTAATAGTTGAAGTATTCATAATTGAAGTATTAATAGTTGAAGTATTCATAATTGAAGTATTAATAGTTGAAGTATTAATAGTTGAAGTATTAATAGTTGAAGTATTAATAGCACACAGTAAAAGTGCTGCATTGAAGTGTTGCCTTCAGGTGCAGAGGGACGGAGCGGTGTCGTCTGTCCTCGGTGGAGCTTTCACTTCTAACATGGTTATATTTCATCAACAGTAACATTCCTCTGTCAGGTAGATGTAGTTCCTTTAAAGTAGTAGAAGTACACAGTAAGTAGTATAGTAACAGTAGTATACAGTTGTCTCAGTGCTTTGGGGGCATTTTATGAGATGTTTAGTTAGAATAGTACCATGATTCAATATGTTTCATATCTAAACATCATAATAAATCTATAGCGGTTCGGGGCCCTTCTAGTCGGGGCCCTTCTAGTCGGGGCCCTTCTAGTCGGGGCCCCAGGCAGGTGCCTTGCCCAACAGTAGTCTGTCGCTGGTGTTCCCGTGAATCCGAGTGGACATCAGCGTGTTTCTGACCATCGTTAACAGCTCTACTGATTATTTATGTGTTTGTTGTTATGTAAAACATCTGGATGTATGTTGTTATGTAAAACATCTGGATGTATGTTGTTATGTAAAACATCTAGATGTATGTTGTTATGTAAAACATCTGGATGTATGTTGTTATGTAAAACATCTGGAGGTTCATGTTGTTATGTAAAACATCTGGATGTATGTTGTTATGTAAAACATCTGGAGGTTCATGTTGTTATGTAAAACATCTGGAGGTTCATGTTGTCTACACTACAGCGCCTGACTTTGACTTCTGCTCCTGTCATACTCACCGCGCTCTCTAGACATCGCCATTCTGTTCTTTTATACTTTCTTTCAGTGATCTACCATGTGAATAGATGATAACACCTACTAGTGAGTGTAGTAGGCCCCTACTGACCCACATCTATGGGGCCTATAGCGACTGATAACGCCTATTCACTGGCCTGACGTCAGTGTAGTCGGCTGAGAGCTCACAGTTTAAATGGTTCCTACCTCTTGATGGTGTTACAGTTTAAATGGTTCTTACCTCTTGATGGTGTTACAGTTTAAATGGTTCCTACCTCTTGATGGTGTTACAGTTTAAATGGTTCTTACCTCTTGATGGTGTTACAGTTTAAATGGTTCCTACCTCTTGATGGTGTTACAGTTTAAATGGTTCCTACCTCTTGATGGTGTTACAGTTTAAATGGTTCCTACCTCTTGATGGTGTTAGTTTAAATGGTTCCTACCTCTTGATGGTGTTACAGTTTAAATGGTTCCTACCTCTTGATGGCGTAACAGTTTAAATGGTTCCTACCTCTTGATGGTGTTACAGTTTAAATGGTTCCTACCTCTTGATGGCGTTACAGTTTAAATGGTTCCTACCTCTTGATGGCGTTACAGTTTAAATGGTTCCTACCTCTTGATGGCGTTACAGTTTAAATGGTTCCTACCTCTTGATGGTGTTACAGTTTAAATGGTTCCTACCTCTTGATGGTGTTACAGTTTAAATGGTTCCTACCTCTTGATGGTGTTAGTTTAAATGGTTCCTACCTCTTGATGGTGTTACAGTTTAAATGGTTCCTACCTCTTGATGGCGTAACAGTTTAAATGGTTCCTACCTCTTGATGGTGTTACAGTTTAAATGGTTCCTACCTCTTGATGGCGTTACAGTTTAAATGGTTCCTACCTCTTGATGGCGTTACAGTTTAAATGGTTCCTACCTCTTGATGGCGTCCTCCTGTCGTCTCTTCTTCTGGTGTTTCTCCTGCAGGTAGGCCCAGTTCGTCTGGTTGCGGACCCGATCGCTCTCTCTGGCGATGTCGGAGGCGTTCTGAATGACCAGACCGTCGTATGTTCGAAGGCCGCTATCCTCCACGTACTGAAAAAACCTCCTGAAGGAAGACGCCTCCTCCTGAGACGTCATAACTCCCCAAAGACCTGAGAAGAGGATCAGAGAGGAAGACATCACTACATCACTATGGTAACAGCGCAGCGGGTAAACGGTACCGGCATCACTGAGGGTAACATCGGTTAAAGGGTACCGGTAGAAACACAGGTTTATTCATTACAACGGTTTGAACCCACCGCCAGTCAGCGGTTTGAACCCACCGCCAGTCAGCGGTTTGAACCCACCGCCAGTCAGCAGTTTGAACCCACCGCCAGTCAGCGGTTTGAACCCACCGCCAGTCAGCGGTTTGAACCCACCGCCAGTCAGCGGTTTATTGTCAGTTTGCACTGAAATTCATTTTGCATCCCTAGGCAGCTCAGTTTGAGAAAAAGTAGACATCCAAAAGACATCCCGTTACCATAGAGACAGACAGACATCCTGTTACCATAGAGACAGACAGACATCCTGTTACCACAGAGACAGACAGACATCCTGTTACCATAGAGACAGACAAACATCCTGTTACCATAGAGACAGACAGACATCCTGTTACCACAGAGACAGACAGACATCCTGTTACCATAGAGACAGACAAACATCCTGTTACCATAGAGACAGACAGACAGACATCCTGTAACAATAGAGACAGAGAGACATCCTGTTACCATAGAGACAGACAGACATCCTGTTACCATAGAGACAGACAGACAGACATCCTGTAACAATAGAGACAGAGAGACATCCTGTTACCATAGAGACAGACAGACATCCTGTTACAATAGAGACAGACAGACATCCTGTTACCATAGAGACAGAGAGACATCCTGTTACCATAGAGACAGACAGACAGACATCCTGTAACAATAGAGACAGACAGACAGACATCCTGTTACCATAGAGACAGAGAGACATCCTGTTACCATAGAGACAGACAGACATCCTGTTACAATAGAGACAGACAGACATCCTGTTACCATAGAGACAGACAGACATCCTGTTACAATAGAGACAGACAGACATCCTGTTACCATAGAGACAGACAGACATCCTGTTACAATAGAGACAGACAGACATCCTGTTACCATAGAGACAGACAGACATCCTGTTACCATAGAGACAGACAGACTCATACATAACCCATTACAACATGATCATCTGTCCTCTCGATGGACATGTCTTTAACAAGATGGACTGATGGACAGAAGTGTCCTTTAGCCTGATGGGGTTAAATGGAGGGACCCTGAATGGTCTCTTGGAGGACAGAAGTGTCCTTTAGCCTGATGGGGTTAAATGGAGGGACCCTGAATGGTCTCTTGGAGGACAGAAGTGTCCTTTAGCCTGATGGGGTTAAATGGAGGGACCCTGAATGGTCTCTTGGAGGACAGAAGTGTCCTTTAGCCTGATGGGGTTAAATGGAGGGACTCTGAATGGTCTCTTGGAGGACAGAAGTTGATATTCCCATTTGAAACCAGTGAGGGATCAGAAGAGATGCTGTCAGTCTGAGCATCCTCTGGTTGTGAGCTGATGAAAGGAGGCTGTCACAGGTTGCTCAGTGATCTTCACACACATCTGGATTAGTCTATAAAGTTGAGTTGTACGTTTTACAGAGAGACTACTGAGCCAGGCTGAGCTGAGCCAGGCTGAGCTGAGCCAGGCTGAGCTGAGCCAGGCTGAGCTGAGCCAGGCTGAGCTGAGCCAGGCTGAGCTGCAGGACAACAGGACTCTGAATCACTGAACTGAAACATAGAAACATAATCTGACTGCTGCTCCAAATGATCTGAGTCTGAGAAGAAAGTCAATGTGCTGCTGTATCTTCTTCCAGGTGGAGTCAGTGTGAGGGTTAATGAGAGGGTGGAGTCAGTGTGAGGGTTAATGAGAGGGTGGAGTCAGTGAGAGGGTTAATGAGAGGGTGGAGTCAGTGAGAGGGTTAATGAGAGGGTGGAGTCAGTGAGAGGGTTAATGAGAGGGTGGAGTCAGTGAGAGGGTGGAGTCAGTGAGAGGGTGGAGTCAGTGTGAGGGTTAATGAGAGGGTGGAGTCAGTGAGAGGGTTAATGAGAGGGTGGAGTCAGTGAGAGGGTTAATGAGAGGGTGGAGTCAGTGTGAGGGTTAATGAGAGGGTGGAGTCAGTGAGAGGGTTAATGAGAGGGTGGAGTCAGTGAGAGGGTTAATGAGAGGGTGGAGTCAGTGAGAGGGTGATGGATTGTAACTGGAGGAGGCTGACAGTCAGGAGGAAGGCAGAAATCCTTCCTTCTGTCTTACTAGTGTTCCTGATGACACCATTCAATCAGCCAGTCAACATTACGCTGATGCAAACTGACACTTCCAGACACGATGAAGTTAAACTAGTTAAACTAGTTAAACTGGTTAAACTGGTTAAACTGGTTAAACTGGGCAACCTGGATAAACTGATTAAACTGATTAAACTGGTTAAACTGGTCGAACTGAGCAAACTGGTTAAACTGGTTAAACTGATTAAACTGATTAAACTGGTTGAACTGGTTAAACTGGTTAAACTGGTCAAACTGGTTGAACTGATTAAACTGATTAAACTGAGAGACTGATGGTGGACAGGGTGATATAATCTCTCTCTCTCTCTCTCTCTCTCTCTCCCCTCCCCCACCTCTCCGTCTCTCAGCATCCTTCTAAAAATGGAACAGGGAGTCAGCTGGCGGTAACCTAGCAACAGCAGCATCTCTCCGAGGAGCATGATGTCATGCTTCCTGTCCACGGGAGAGGAAGAGGTGGAGGAGAGGAAGAAGAATGGGGGAGGAGGAGGATAGGAGGAGGAATGGGGGAGGAGGAGGAGAGGAGGAAAGGAGGAGGAGGAATGGGGGAGGAAGAGGAGGAGGAGGAGAGGAGGAGGAATGGGGGAGGAGGAGGAGAGGAGGAGAGGAGGAGAGGAGGAGGAATGGGGGAGGAAGAGGAGGAGGAGGAGAGGAAGACAAATGTATATATATATACATACTAGTGATCAGAGTGATGTTGGACAGCGAGCTACTTCCTGTTCTGGAGGATCATTAAAAGCTGATGGACGACTCTTTCAAAATAAGAGTTCTCAGGTCTGAACTAACTAACTCACAAACTAACTAACTAACTAACTAACTAACTAACTAACTGACTAACCAACCAACCACCCAACCAACCAACCAACCAACCAACACACCAACCAACTAACTAACTCACTAACTCACAAACTAACTAACCAACCAACCAACCAACCAACCAACACACCAACCAACTAACTAACTCACTAACTCATTAACTAACTAACCAACCAACCAACCAACCAACCAACCCACTAACTCATTCACTAACTAACTAACTAACTAACTAACTAACTAACTAACTAACTAACTAACTAACTAACCAACACACCAACCAACCAACCAACCAACTAGTTAACTATCTATCGAACTAACTAACTAACTAACTAACTAACCAAACAACTAACCAAACAACAAACTAACTAACCAACTAACTAACTCACTAACTCATTTACTCACTAACTAACTAACTAACTAACTAACTAACCAACCAACTAACTAACTAACTAACTCACTAACTCACTCACTCACTAAGTAAATGACAAACTAACGAACGAACGAACGAACGAACGAACGAACGAACGAACGAACGAACTAACTAACTAACTAACCGACTAACCAAACAACTAACTAACTAACTAACTAACTAACCAACCAACTAACCAAACAACTACCTAACTAACTAACTAACTAACTCACTAACTCACTAACTCATTTACTCACTAACTAACTAACTAACTAACCAACCAACTAACTAACTCCCTAACTCACTAACTCACAAACTAACTAACTAACTAACTAACTAACTAACTAACTAACTAACTAACTAACCCACCCACCCACCCACCCACTCACTAAGTAACTGACTAACTAACTAACTCACTCACTCACTCACTCACTCACTCACTCACTCACTCACTCACTCACTCACTCACTAAGTAAATGACAAACTAACGAACGAACGAACGAACGAACGAACGAACGAACGAACGAACGAACGAACGAACTAACTAACTAACTAACCGACTAACCAAACAACTAACTAACTAACTAACTAACTAACCAACCAACTAACCAAACAACTACCTAACTAACTAACTAACTAACTCACTAACTCACTAACTCATTTACTCACTAACTAACTAACTAACTAACCAACCAACTAACTAACTCCCTAACTCACTAACTCACAAACTAACTAACTAACTAACTAACTAACTAACTAACTAACTAACTAACTAACCCACCCACCCACCCACCCACTCACTAAGTAACTGACTAACTAACTAACTCACTCACTCACTCACTCACTCACTCACTCACTCACTCACTCACTCACTCACTCACTCACTAAGTAAATGACAAACTAACGAACGAACGAACGAACGAACGAACTAACTAACTAACTAACTAACCGACTAACCAAACAACCAACTAACTAACTAACCAACCAACTAACCAAACAACTACCTAACTAACTAACTAACTAACTAACTAACTAACTCACTAACTCATTTACTCACTAACTAATTAACTAACTAACTAACCAACCAACTAACTAACTCCCTAACTCACTAACTCACAAACTAACTAACTAACTAACTAACTAACTAACTAACCAACCAACTAACTAACTCCCTAACTCACTAACTCACAAACTAACTAACTAACTAACTAACTAACCCACCCACCCACTCACTAACTAACTGACTAACTAACTAACTAACTAACTAACTAACTAACTAACTAACTAGTTAACCAAACAACCAAACAACCAAACAACAAACTAACCAAACAACAAACTAACTAACCAACTAACTAACTCACTAACTAATTTACTCACTAACTAACTAACTAACTAACTAACTAACTAACTAACCGACTAACCAAACAACTAACTAACTCCCTAACTCCCTAACTCACAAACTAACTAACTAACTAACTAACTAACTAACTAACCCACCCACCCACCCACTAAGTAACTGACTAACTAACTAACTAACTAACTAACTAACTAACTAACTAACTAACTAACTAACTCACTCACTCACTCACTCACTCACTCACTCACTCACTCACTCACTCACTCACTCACTAAGTAAATGACAAACTAACGAACGAACGAACGAACGAACTAACTAACTAACTAACTAACCGACTAACCAAACAACTAACTAACTAACCAACCAACTAACCAAACAACTACCTAACTAACTAACTAACTAACTAACTCACTAACTCATTTACTCACTAACTAATTAACTAACTAACTAACCAACCAACTAACTAACTCCCTAACTCACAAACTAACTAACTAACTAACTAACTAACTAACTAACTAACTAACTAACTCACCCACCCACCCACCCACCCACTCACTCACTCACTAAGTAACTGACTAACTAACTAACTAACTAACTAACTAACTAACTAACTAACTAACTAACCAACTAACCAACCAACCAACCAACTAACTAACTCCCTAACTCACAAACTAACTAACTAACTAACTAACTAACTAACCAACCAACTAACCAACCACCCAACCAACCAACCAACTAACTCACTAACTCATTAACTAACTAACCAACCAACCAACCAACACACCAACCAACCCACTAACTCATTCACTAACTAACTAACTAACTAACTAACTAACTAACTAACTAACTAACTAACTAACCAACACACCAACCAACCAACTAACTAACTAACTAACTAACTAACTAACTAACTAACTAACTAACTAACTAACTAACTAACTAACTAACTAACTAACTAAAGAACTCACTAACTTACTAACTAACTAACCAACCAACTCACTAATTAACTCACTAACTCACTAACTCACTCACTCACTAAGTAACTGACTAACTAACTAACTAACTAACCAACCAACTCACTAATTAACTCACTAACTCACTCACTCACTAAGTAACTGACTAACTAACTAACCAACCAACCAACCAACCAACTAACCAAACATCTAACTACCTAACTCACTCACTCACTCACTCACTGACTGACTGACTGACTGACTGACTGACTGACTGACTGACTGACTGACTGACTGACTGACTGACTGACTGACTGACTGACTCACTCACTCACTCACTCACTCACTCACTAACCCTCCCACTCACTCACTCACTAAGTAACTGACTAACTAACTAACTAACTAACTAACTAACTAACTAACTAACTAACTAACTAACTAACTAACCAACCAACTATCCAAACAACTAACTAACTAACTAACTAACTAACTAACTAACCAACTAACTAACTAACCAAACAACTAACCAAACAACAAACTAACTAACCAACTAACTAACTCACTAACTCATATACTCACTAACTCACTAACTAACTAACTAACTAACTAACTAACTAACTAACTAACTAACCGACTAACCAAACAACTAACTAACTAACTAACTAACTAACTAACTAACTAACTAACTAACCAACCAACTAACCAAACAACTACCTAACTAACTAACTAACTAACTAACTAACTAACTAACTAACTAACTAACTAACTCATTTACTCAGTAACTAACTAACTAACTAACTAACCAACCAACTAACTAACTCCCTAACTCACTAACTCACTAACTCACTAACTAACTAACCCACCCACCCACCCACCCACTAAGTAACTGACTAACTAACTAACTAACTAACTAACTAACTAGTTAACCAAACAACCAAACAACAAACTAACCAAACAACAAACTAACTAACCAACTAACTAACTCACTAACTCATTTACTCACTAACTAACTAACTAACTAACTAACTAACTAACTAACCGACTAACCAAACAACTAACTAACTAACTAACCAACCAACTAACCAAACAACTACCTAATTAACTCACTCACTAAGTAAATGACTAACGAACGAACGAACTAACTAACTAACTAACTAACTAACTAACCAAACAACTAACTAACTAACTAACTAACCAACCAACTAACCAAACAACTAACTAATTAAACAACTAACTAACTCCCTAACTCATTTACTCACTAACTAACTAACTAACTAACTAACTAACTAACTAACTAACTAACTAACTAACTAACTAACTAACCCACCCACTCACTCACTAACAACTAACTAACTAACTAACCAACCAACTATCCAAACAACTAACTAACTAACTAACTAACTAACTAACCAACTAACTAACTAACCAAACAACTAACCAAACAACAAACTAACTAACCAACTAACTAACTCACTAACTCATATACTCACTAACTCACTAACTAACTAACTAACTAACTAACTAACTAACTAACTAACTAACTAACCGACTAACCAAACAACTAACTAACTAACTAACTAACTAACTAACTAACTAACCAACCAACTAACCAAACAACTACCTAACTAACTAACTAACTAACTAACTAACTAACTAACTAACTAACTAACTAACTAACTAACTAACTAACTCATTTACTCAGTAACTAACTAACTAACTAACTAACCAACCAACTAACTAACTCCCTAACTCACTAACTCACTAACTCACTAACTAACTAACCCACCCACCCACCCACCCACTAAGTAACTGACTAACTAACTAACTAACTAACTAACTAACTAGTTAACCAAACAACCAAACAACAAACTAACCAAACAACAAACTAACTAACCAACTAACTAACTCACTAACTCATTTACTCACTAACTAACTAACTAACTAACTAACTAACTAACTAACCGACTAACCAAACAACTAACTAACTAACTAACCAACCAACTAACCAAACAACTACCTAATTAACTCACTCACTAAGTAAATGACTAACGAACGAACGAACTAACTAACTAACTAACTAACTAACTAACCAAACAACTAACTAACTAACTAACTAACCAACCAACTAACCAAACAACTAACTAATTAAACAACTAACTAACTCCCTAACTCATTTACTCACTAACTAACTAACTAACTAACTAACTAACTAACTAACTAACTAACTAACTAACTAACTAACTAACTAACTAACTAACTAACTAACTAACTAACCAACCAACCAACCAACCAAACAACCAACCAACCAACTAACCAAACAACTAACTAACTAACTAACTAACTAACTAACTAACCAACCAACCAAACAAACCACACAACTAACTAACTAACCAACTAACTAACCAACCACCCAACCAACCAAACAAACAACTAACTAACTTACTAACTAACTAACTAACTAACTAACTCACTCACTAAGTAACTGACTGATTGACTGACTGAAGGAGGTGAGAGGAGAGGAGGGGAGAGGAGGAGAGGAGGAGAGAGGAGGAAAGAGGAGGAGAGGAGAGGAGAGGAGGAGAGGAGGAGAGAGGAGGAAAGAGGAGGAGAGAGGAGAGGAGAGGAGAGAGGAGAGGAGGAGAGGAGGAGGAGAGAGAGAGAGGAGGAGAGGAGGAGAGAGGAGAGAGAGGAGGAGAGGAGAGAAGAGGAGGAGAGGAAGAGGAGGGAGAGGAGGAAAGAGGAGGAGAGAGGAGGAAAGAGGAGGAGAGAGGAGAGGAGGAAAGAGGAGGAGAGAGGAGGAGAAGAGGCGAGGAGGAGGAGCGAGAGAGGAGGAGAGGAGGAGAGAGGAGAAGAGGAGGAGAGGAGGAGAGGAGGGGAGAGGAGGAAAAGAGGAGGAGAGAGGAGAGGAGAGGAGAGGAAGGAGGAGAGAGAGGAGGCGAGGAGGAGAGGAGAGAGAGAGGAGGAGAAAGGAGAGAGGAGGAGGAGAGAGAGGAGAGTGGAGGAGGAGAGGTGGAGAAGAGGAGGAGAGGAGGAGAAGAGGAGAGGAGGAGGAGAGGAGGAGAGGAGGATGAAAGAGTGAGTAGAGAGGAGGAGAGGAGGGGGAGAGGAGGAGAGGAGGATGAAAGAGGGAGTAGAGAGGAGGAGAGGATGAGAGGAGGAGAGGAGGAGAAGAGGAGAGGAGGAGGAGAGGAGGAGGAGGAGGAGGAGGGAGGAGGAGAGAGGAGGAGGAGAGAGGAGGAGGAGAGGAGGAGAGGAGGAGGAGGAGGAGGAGAGAGGAGGAGGGAGGAGGAAGAGGAGGAGAGAGGAGAGGAGAGGAGAGGAGGAGAGAGGAGAGGAGAGAGGGAGAGGAGGAGGAGAGAGGAGAGAGGAGAAGAGCGAGGAGGGAGCGAGAGGAGGAGGAGAGGAAGGAGGAGAAGAGGAGAGACGGAGG
>NC_133801.1:68333-70833 GCF_043250625.1 Sebastes fasciatus
GGAGAGAGAGGGAGAGAGAGGGGGAGGAGAGAGAGAGAGGGGGGAGAGAAGGGGGGAGGAGAGAGAGAGAGAGAAGGAGAGAGAGGGAGAGAGAGACTGGAGCCTGAGCCTATCCCCCAGCCTCTCCCCCATCTCAGCCTCGCTCTTCCCCCGGCCTCTCCCCCATCACAGCCTCTCCCCCCATCACAGCCTCGCTCTTCCCCCGGCCTCTCCCCCCATCACAGCCTCGCTCTTCCCCCGGCCTCTCCCCCATCACAGCCTCGCTCTTCCCCCGGCCTCTCCCCCCATCACAGCCTCGCTCTTCCCCCGGCCTCTCCCCCCATCACAGCCTCGCTCTTCCCCCGGCCTCTCCCCCATCACAGCTCTCCCCCCATCACAGCCTCGCTCTTCCCCCGGCCTCTCCCCCATCACAGCCTCGCTCTTCCCCCGGCCTCTCCCCCCATCACAGCCTCGCTCTTCCCCCGGCCTCTCCCCCCATCACAGCCTCGCTCTTCCCCCGGCCTCTCCCCCCATCACAGCCTCTCCCCCCATCACAGCCTCGCTCTTCCCCCGGCCTCTACCCCCCATCACAGCCTCGCTCTTCCCCCGGCCTCCCCCCATCACAGCCTCGCTCTTCCACCAGCCTCCCCCCATCACAGCCTCTCCCCCCATCACAGCCTCGCTCTTCCCCCGGCCTCTCCCCCCATCACAGCCTCGCTCTTCCCCCAGCCTCCCCCCCATCACAGCCTCGCTCTTCCCCCGGCCTCTCCCCCATCACAGCCTCGCTCTTCCACCAGCCTCCCCCCCATCACAGCCTCTCCCCCCATCACAGCCTCGCTCTTCCCCCGGCCTCTCCCCCCATCACAGCCTCGCTCTTCCCCCAGCCTCCCCCCCATCACAGCCTCGCTCTTCCCCTGGCCTCCCCCATCACAGCCTCGCTCTTCCCCCAGCCTCCCCCCCATCACAGCCTCGCTCTTCCCCCAGCCTCCCCCCCATCACAGCCTCGCTCTTCCAGAGTAAAATGTAGCGACAGATTTTAGCTGGATATTTATTTTTTCATATCACAATATATAAATCTTCATGATAATCATTCATACATACGAGTCAAATAAAACAGTAAAGACAAAAAGTAGGAGATACATAGAACCGTGTTTTAATACATGTATATAATATATATATAATAATGACCCTGCATCAGTTATTGATTTACGATAACAGACCGTTGCTACGTATAATGGACCGTTGCTACGTATAACAGACCATTGCTACGTATAATGGACCGTTGCTACGTATAACCGACTGTTGCTACGTATAACAGATCGTTGCTACGTATAACAGACCATTGCTACGTATAATGGACCGTTGCTACGTATAACAGACTGTTGCTACGTATAACAGATCGTTGCTACGTATAATGGACCGTCGCTACGTATAACAGACCGTTGCTACGTATAACAAACTGTTGCTACGTATAACAGACCGTTGCTATGTATAATGGACCGTCGCTACGTATAACAGACCGTTGCTACGTATAACAGACTGTTGCTACGTATAACAGACCGTTGCTACGTATAATGGACCGTCGCTACGTATAACAGACCGTTGCTACGTAAAACAGACCGTTGCTACGTATAATGGACCGTCGCTACGCATAACAGACTGTTGCTACGTATAACGGACCGTTGCTATGGGCACAGTTCTGATGTCGGACTCTGGAGGACCGTTTTTGTGTTAAATTATTGATTTCTTCAGTCAGTAGCCGTGTAATTAAAAGGGTAACGTACGTTATATATGTATATATATATATATATATATATATATATATATATCACAGAGCAGTCAGACAACAGGCCTCCAGAAAGAGCTTCCTGCTCTGATGGGAGGAGTTCAGTTTGTTCCTGTTTGTGTTTGAGGACATATTGTGACAGAAAGGAGAAGCTGAGGTTTATCGTAGGTTCGTCGGAGGTTTGTCGGAGGTTTGTCGTAGGTTTGTCGTAGGTTTATCGTAGGTTTGTCTGAGGTTTGTCGGAGGTTTGTCGGAGGTTTGTCGTAGGTTTGTCGGAGGTTTGTCGGAGGTTTGTCGTAAGTTTGTTGGAGGTTTATCGTAGGTTTGTCGTAGGTTTGTCGGAGGTTTGTCGTAGGTTTGTCGGAGGTTTGTCGTAAGTTTGTCTGAGGTTTGTCGTAGGTTTGTCGGAGGTTTGTCGGAGGTTTGTCGTAAGTTTGTTGGAGGTTTATCGTAGGTTTGTCGTAGGTTTGTCGGAGGTTTGTCGGAGGTTTGTCGGAGGTTCGTCGGAGGTTCGTCGGAGGTTCGTCGGAGGTGAAGTCCAGGTTGAAAGGGGGGGGGGGGTCTGATGGCAGCTTCACCACCACGGCGCCGTCTGAAGCTGCTTCTGGATCCACTCCACGTAGTTGGCCACTCGGGTGTAGACTCCGTACACCCTCTGACTCCCGCAGTCCTCCGGCCCCCCCCAGGACACCAACCCGAACGCCACCCACCTCCCGCTGACCCCGTCCTCCATTA
>NC_133801.1:75833-93333 GCF_043250625.1 Sebastes fasciatus
CAGATGGACCCTGACCCTCTGATGGACCCTCTGATGGACCCTCTGATGGACCCTCAGATGGACCCTGACCCTCAGATGGACCCTCAGATGGACCCTCTGATGGACCCTCAGATGGACCCTCTGATGGACCCTCTGATGGACCCTCAGATGGACCCTCAGATGGACCCTCTGATGGACCCTCTGATGGACCCTCAGATGGACCCTGACCCTCAGATGGACCCTGACCCTCTGATGGACCCTCAGATGGACCCTCTGATGGACCCTCAGATGGACCCTCTGATGGACCCTCTGATGGACCCTCAGATGGACCCTGACCCTCTGATGGACCCTCAGATGGACCCTGACCCTCAGATGGACCCTCTGATGGACCCTCAGATGGACCCTGACCCTCAGATTGACCCTCTGATGGACCCTCTGATGGACCCTCTGATGGACTCTCTGATGGACCCTCAGATGGACCCTGACCCTCAGATTGACCCTCTGATGGACCCTCTGATGGACCCTCTGATGGACTCTCTGATGGACCCTCAGATGGACCCTGACCCTCTGATGGACCCTCTGATGGACCCTCAGATGGACCCTGACCCTCAGATTGACCCTCTGATGGACCCTCTGATGGACCCTCTGATGGACTCTCTGATGGACCCTCTGATGGACCCTGACCCTCAGATGGACCCTCTGATGGACCCTCTGATGGACCCTCTGATGGACCCTCTGATGGACCCTCAGATGGACCCTGACCCTCAGATGGACCCTCAGATGGACCCTCAGATGGACCCTCAGATGGACCCTCTGATGGACCCTCTGATGGACCCTCAGATGGACCCTCAGATGGACCCTCTGATGGACCCTCTGATGGACCCTCAGATGGACCCTGACCCTCAGATTGACCCTCTGATGGACCCTCTGATGGACCCTCTGATGGACTCTCTGATGGACCCTCTGATGGACCCTGACCCTCAGATGGACCCTCTGATGGACCCTCTGATGGACCCTCAGATGGACCCTGACCCTCAGATTGACCCTCTGATGGACCCTCAGATGGACCCTCTGATGGACCCTCAGATGGACCCTGACCCTCAGATGGACCCTCAGATGGACCCTCAGATGGACCCTCTGATGGACCCTCAGATGGACCCTGACCCTCAGATGGACCCTCTGATGGACCCTCTGATGGACCCTCTGATGGACCCTCAGATGGACCCTCAGATGGACCCTCAGATGGACCCTCAGATGGACCCTGACCCTCAGATTGACCCACTCTATGTTCACACAGATCGATAATCAATATGTAATAAAGGAGTTCAGACCTTGACGTGTTCGGGGGACACGGGGACGACGCTGGTGTCCCTCCTCTGGGACCTCAGGACGTGGGCGGCCGTCAGGACCCAGGTCCGGGACAGCAGGGCCCCGGAGCCGAACCAGCGGTCCTCGGGGACCCGGGACAGATCCTCCACGCTGAGCAGAACCTGCCAGGGGAACAGGCCGGGCTCGGCGCCGCGACCGCCCACGATCCGCTTCACCTGAGAGGGGAGGGAGCGGGACGGCCGGCCACAGGCTGGAGGACACAATGGAGACAGAGAACCATGGAGACAGAGAACCATGGAGACAGAGAACCACGGAGACAGAGAACCATGGAGACAGAGAACCACGGAGACAGAGAACCACAGAGAACCATGGAGACAGAGAACCACGGAGACAGAGAACCATGGAGACAGAGAACCACAGAGAACCACGGAGACAGAGAACCACGGAGACAGAGAACCACGGAGACAGAGAACCACGGAGACAGAGAACCATGGAGACAGAGAACCACAGAGAACCATGGAGACAGAGAACCACAGAGAACCATGGAGACAGAGAACCACAGAGAACCATGGAGACAGAGAACCACAGAGAACCATGGAGACAGAGAACCACGGAGACAGAGAACCACAGAGAACCATGGAGACAGAGAACCATGGAGACAGAGAACCACAGAGACAGAGAACCATGGAGACAGAGAACCACGGAGACAGAGAACCACGGAGACAGAGAACCATGGAGACAGAGAACCACAGAGAACCATGGAGACAGAGAACCACTGAGACAGAGAACCACAGAGAACCATGGAGACAGAGAACCACAGAGAACCATGGAGACAGAGAACCATGGAGACAGAGAACCATGGAGACAGAGAACCACGGAGACAGAGAACCACGGAGACAGAGAACCATGGAGACAGAGAACCACGGAGACAGAGAACCACAGAGAACCATGGAGACAGAGAACCACGGAGACAGAGAACCACAGAGAACCATGGAGACAGAGAACCATGGAGACAGAGAACCATGGAGACAGAGAACCACGGAGACAGAGAACCACGGAGACAGAGAACCATGGAGACAGAGAACCACGGAGACAGAGAACCACAGAGAACCATGGAGACAGAGAACCATGGAGACAGAGACGGTCTCAGGACTCTATGTAGTACTCTATGTAGTACTGTATGTAGTAGAGGTTACCTGGCAGGCAGCGGGGCAGACCTGGTCCTGGTCCTGGTCCTGGTCCTGGTCCTGGTCCTGGTCCTGAGTTGATCCAGACTCCAGTCGGCCCACAGCGATAGGAACCTACAACATGAACTCTCAGATGGTGTCTGGACTCTATGCAGCTGCTGAGTCTGTCTTTAGATCAACAACAGATCCTCTGGAGTCTGGAGAGGCGAGTCGGTCGGACGCCCGGGATTTACATCAAGTACACGAGCCCTCACCTTTATGCAAATGAGGAGCGGGTGTTGTGACGCTTAGTCTCTCGAATCGCGACGCCACGCTACCAGAATGCATTGCGCGGCTGCTTACATAGACAATGAATGGGGGGCGTGGAAAGCACGGAGGCTGTGGACACGGACCATTAGTGAAGCGTCTGTTAGTGAAGCGTCTGTTAGTGGAGCATCTGTTAGTGGAGCGTCTGTTAGTGAAGCGTCCGTTAGTGAAGCGTCTGTTAACGAAGCGTCTGTTAGTGAAGGAAGCGTCTGTTAGTGGAGCATCTGTTAGTGGAGCGTCTGTTAGTGAAGCGTCCGTTAGTGAAGCGTCTGTTAACGAAGCGTCCGTTAGTGAAGCGTCTGTTAGTGAAGCGTCTGTTAACGAAGCGTCCGTTAGTGAAGCGTCTGTTAACGAAGCGTCTGTTAGTGAAGCGTCTGTTAGTGAAGCGTCTGTTAACGAAGCGTCCATTAGTGAAGCGTCTGTTAACGAAGCATCTGTTAGTGAAGCGTCTGTTAGTGAAGCGTCTGTTAACGAAGCGTCCGTTAGTGAAGCGTCTGTTAGTGAAGCGTCTGTTAACGAAGCGTCCGTTAGTGAAGCGTCTGTTAGTGAAGCATCTGTTAGTGGAGCGTCTGTTAGTGAAGCGTCCGTTAGTGAAGCGTCCGTTAGCGAAGCGTCCGTCCGTTAGTGAAGGAAGCGTCTGTTAGTGAAGGAAGCGTCTGTTAGTGGAGCGTCTGTTAGTGAAGCGTCTGTTAGTGGAGCGTCTGTTAGTGAAGCGTCTGTTAACGAAGCGTCCGTCCGTTAGTGAAGGAAGCGTCTGTTAGTGAAGGAAGCGTCTGTTAGTGGAGCATCTGTTAGTGAAGCGTCTGTTAACGAAGCGTCCGTCCGTTAGTGAAGGAAGCGTCTGTTAGTGAAGGAAGCGTCTGTTAGTGAAGCGTCTGTTAGTGGAGCGTCTGTTAGTGGAGCGTCTGTTAGTGGAGCGTCTGTTAGTGAAGGAAGCGTCTTAGTGAATCGTCTGTTAGTGAAGCGTCCGTTAACGAAGGAAGCGTCCGTTAGCGAAGCGTCCTTCCGTTAGTGAAGGAAGCATCTGTTAGTGAAGGAAGCGTCTGTTAGTGGAGCGTCTGTTAGTGGAGCGTCTGTTAGTGAAGGAAGCGTCTGTTAACAAAGCGTCTGTTAGTGAAGCGTCTGTTAGTGGAGCGTCCGTTAACGAAGGAAGCGTCCGTTAGCGAAGCGTCCTTCCGTTAGTGAAGGAAGCATCTGTTAGTGGAGCGTCTGTTAGTGGAGCGTCTGTTAGTGGAACGTCTGTTAACAAAGCGTCTGTTAGTGAAGCGTCTGTTAGTGGAGCGTCTGTTAGTGAAGAAAGCGTCTTAGTGAATCGTCTGTTAGTGAAGCGTCCGTTAACGAAGGAAGCGTCCGTTAGCGAAGCGTCCTTCCGTTAGTGAAGGAAGCATCTGTTAGTGGAGCGTCTGTTAGTGGAGCGTCTGTTAGTGGAGCGTCTGTTAGTGGAACGTCTGTTAACGAAGCGTCTGTTAGTGAAGCGTCTGTTAGTGGAGCGTCTGTTAGTGGAGCGTCTGTTAGTGAAGGAAGCGTCTTAGTGAATCGTCTGTTAGTGAAGCGTCCGTTAACGAAGGAAGCGTCCGTTAGCGAAGCGTCCTTCCGTTAGTGAAGGAAGCGTCTGTTAAAGAAGGAAGCGTTCGTTAGCGAAGCGTCCGTTAGTGAAGCGTCCTTTAGCAAAGCGTCCCTTAGCGAAGCGTCCCTTAGTGAAGTGTCCGTTAGCGAAGGAAGCGTCCGGTAGCGAAGGAAGCGTCCGGTAGCGAAGGAAGCGTCCGGTAGCGAAGGAGGCGTCCGAAGGAGGCGTCCGAAGGAGGCGTCCGAAGGAGAGTTCCGTTGGCGAAGCGTCCGTCCATTAGCGAAGGAAGCGTCTGTTAGCAAAGGAAGCGTCCGTTAGCAAAGGAAGCGTCCATTAGCAAAGGAAGCATCCGCTAGCGAAGCGTCCGTCCGTTTGCGAAGCGTCCGTACGTTAGCGACTTTTATTTATGACTTTTTTATGACATCAATCTTTCTTTAGATATTTTGATTGCATACTAAGTACTTTGAATACTACAGTAATACTACAGTAATAGTACAGTAATACTACAGTAATACTACAGTAATAGTACAGTAATACTACAGTAATACTACAGTAATAGTACAGTAATACTACAGTAATACTACAGTAGTAGTACAGTAATACTACAGTAGTACTACAGTAATACTACAGTAATAGTACAGTAATACTACAGTAGTAGTGCAGTAATACTACAGTAGTACTACAGTAATAGTACAGTAATACTACAGTAGTAGTGCAGTAATACTACAGTAGTACTACAGTAATACTACAGTAATACTACAGTAATACTACAGTAGTACTACAGTAATAGTACAGTAATACTACAGTAGTAGTGCAGTAATACTACAGTAGTACTACAGTAATAGTACAGTAATACTACAGTAATACTACAGTAGTAGTACTACAGTAATACTACAGTAATAATACAGTAATAGTACAGTAATACTACAGTAGTAGTACAGTAATACTACAGTAGTACTACAGTAATACTACAGTAATAGTACAGTAATACTACAGTAATACTACAGTAATAGTACAGTAATACTACAGTAGTAGTGCAGTAATACTACAGTAGTACTACAGTAATACTACAGTAATACTACAGTAATACTACAGTAGTACTACAGTAATAGTACAGTAATACTACAGTAGTAGTGCAGTAATACTACAGTAGTACTACAGTAATAGTACAGTAATACTACAGTAGTACTACAGTAATACTACAGTAATATTACAGTAGTACTACAGTAATACTACAGTAATAGTACAGTAATACTACAGTAGTAGTGCAGTAATACTACAGTAATACTACAGTAGTACTACAGTAATACTACAGTAATAGTACAGTAATACTACAGTAATACTACAGTAATACTACAGTAGTACTACAGTAATACTACAGTAGTACTACAGTAATACTACAGTAATATTACAGTAGTACTACAGTAATACTACAGTAATAGTACAGTAATATTACAGTAGTACTACAGTAATACTACAGTAATAGTACAGTAATACTACAGTAATACTACAGTAATAGTACAGTAGTACTACAGTAATACTACAGTAATACTACAGTAGTACTACAGTAATACTACAGTAATATTACAGTAGTACTACAGTAATAGTACAGTAATACTACAGTAGTAGTGCAGTAATAGTACAGTAGTAGTACAGTAATAGTAGGTAGTAGTACAGTAGTACTACAGTAATACTACAGTAATATTACAGTAGTACTACAGTAATACTACAGTAATAGTACAGTAATACTACAGTAGTAGTACAGTAATACTACAGTAATACTACAGTAATACTACAGTAGTACTACAGTAATACTACAGTAGTACTACAGTAATACTACAGTAATATTACAGTAGTACTACAGTAATACTACAGTAATAGTACAGTAATACTACAGTAATACTACAGTAATAGTACAGTAGTACTACAGTAATACTACAGTAATACTACAGTAGTACTACAGTAATACTACAGTAATATTACAGTAGTACTACAGTAATAGTACAGTAATACTACAGTAGTAGTGCAGTAATAGTACAGTAGTAGTACAGTAATAGTAGGTAGTAGTACAGTAATACTACAGTAATACTACAGTAATAGTACAGTAATACTACAGTAATACTACAGTAGTACTACAGTAATACTACAGTAATACTACAGTAGTAGTACAGTAATACTACAGTAATACTACAGTAGTACTACAGTAATACTACAGTAGTAGTACAGTAATACTACAGTAGTACTACAGTAATACTACAGTAATACTACAGTAGTAGTACAGTAATACTACAGTAGTACTACAGTAATACTACAGTAATACTCCAGTAGTACTACAGTAATACTACAGTAATACTACAGTAGTACTACAGTAATACTACAGTAATACTACAGTAGTAGTACAGTAATACTACAGTAGTAGTACAGTAATACTACAGTAGTACTACAGTAATACTACAGTAATACTACAGTAGTAGTACAGTAATACTACAGTAATACTACAGTAGTACTACAGTAATACTACAGTAGTAGTACAGTAATACTACAGTAGTACTACAGTAATACTACAGTAATACTACAGTAGTAGTACAGTAATACTACAGTAGTACTACAGTAATACTACAGTAATACTACAGTAGTACTACAGTAATACTACAGTAATACTACAGTAGTAGTACTCTTACTGTTGCTGCTGTTGAGCTGGATGTTGTCGTCCTTGCAGACGTAGTGAACCGTTGATCCAAACAGTGTGCTGTTGTCATGACTACCAAACACCACGTCGGCCATGGCGACCACCTTCGGACTTCCACAATCCACCACTGTGAGGAGAGAGAGGACCAATCACAGACCAATTACAGACAATACATATGATTTATAATGTGATATGAACTACAATATCAAAGACGTACCTCCACACGTTCAACAGCAGGACTCCTTTATGTCTGTTTATATATTATTATTATTATTAACAGATTATTATTGTCATAATTATTTTTATTATTATTATTTTTAACAGATTATTATTAGCATTATTATTATTACTAATAATAATAACAGATTATTATTATTAATAAAAGATAATTATTATTATCAGATTATTATTATTATTGTTATTAACAGATTATTATTATTATTATTATTATTATTAATGACGGATTATTTTTATTATTATTATTAACATATTATTATTATTATTATTATTATTATTATTAATAACAGATTATTATTATTATCATTATTAATAACAGATTATTATTATTATTATTAATAATAATAATAATAATAATAATAATAACAGATTATTATTATTATTATTATTATTAATAATAATAACAGATTATTATTATTATTATAATCAGATTTTTCCATAGAAACACACAACCTCAGATTCTATTTGTAATTGTTTTATTAGAGACTAATGTTGAAGGTGGTTGAGCTGCTGGACGAGGACGTCCCCCTGCCAGAGTCTGTTTCTACAGAGAGACAGTCAGAAGACACAACGTTTACCTCTCATCTGAGCTCTGCTGCTACAGTACAGATACTGTCCGCTTCTGTCCTCCAAGAGGCCATTCAGAGTCCCTCCATTTAACCCCATCAGGCTAAAGAACACTTCTGTCCATCAGTCCATCTTGTTAAAGACATGTCCATCCAGAGGACAGATGATCATGTTTTAATGGGTTATGTCTGAATAATGTGATGTGTTTTGTTTTTTGTCTGATGAGTCTTACTTGTCTGTCTGTCTCTATGGTAACAGGATGTCTGTCTGTCTCTATGGTAACAGGACGTCTGTCTGTCTCTATGGTAACAGGACGTCTGTCTGTCTCTATGGTAACAGGACGTCTGTCTGTCTCTATGGTAACAGGACGTCTGTCTGTCTCTATGGTAACAGGACGTCTGTCTGTCTCTATGGTAACAGGACGTCTGTCTGTCTCTATGGTAACAGGACGTCTGTCTGTCTCTATGGTAACAGGACGTCTGTCTGTCTATGGTAACAGGACGTCTGTCTGTCTCTATTGTAACAGGACGTCTGTCTGTCTCTATGGTAACAGGACGTCTGTCTGTCTCTATGGTAACAGGACGTCTGTCTGTCTCTATGGTAACAGGACGTCTGTCTGTCTCTATGGTAACAGGACGTCTGTCTGTCTCTATTGTAACAGGACGTCTGTCTGTCTCTATGGTAACAGGACGTCTGTCTGTCTCTATGGTAACAGGACGTCTGTCTGTCTCTATTGTAACAGGACGTCTGTCTGTCTCTATGGTAACAGGACGTCTGTCTGTCTCTATGGTAACAGGACGTCTGTCTGTCTCTATGGTAACAGGACGTCTGTCTGTCTCTATGGTAACAGGACGTCTGTCTGTCTCTATGGTAACAGGACGTCTGTCTGTCTCTATGGTAACAGGACGTCTGTCTGTCTCTATGGTAACAGGACGTCTGTCTGTCTCTATTGTAACAGGACGTCTGTCTGTCTCTATGGTAACAGGACGTCTGTCTGTCTCTATGGTAACAGGACGTCTGTCTGTCTCTATTGTAACAGGACGTCTGTCTGTCTCTATGGTAACAGGACGTCTGTCTGTCTCTATGGTAACAGGACGTCTGTCTGTCTCTATGGTAACAGGACGTCTGTCTGTCTCTATGGTAACAGGACGTCTGTCTGTCTCTATGGTAACAGGACGTCTGTCTGTCTCTATGGTAACAGGACGTCTGTCTGTCTCTATGGTAACAGGACGTCTGTCTGTCTCTATGGTAACAGGACGTCTGTCTGTCTCTATGGTAACAGGACGTCTGTCTGTCTCTATGGTAACAGGACGTCTGTCTGTCTCTATTGTAACAGGACGTCTGTCTGTCTCTATGGTAACAGGACGTCTGTCTGTCTCTATGGTAACAGGACGTCTGTCTGTCTCTATGGTAACAGGACGTCTGTCTGTCTCTATGGTAACAGGACGTCTGTCTGTCTCTATGGTAACAGGATGTCTGTTGGATGTGTACTTTCTCTCAAACTGAGCTGCCTAGAGATGCAAAATGAATTTCAGTGCAAACTGACAATAAAGTTGTATGGTATCGTATAGATATACAGTATATCTATACTGTATATTTATACAGTATAGATATACAGTATCTTTACAGTATATCTATACTGTATAGATACACAGTATAGATATACTGTATATATATACGGAATATAGATACGGTATCTAAAGTGTATATTTACAGTATATATACAGTAAATATGTACATTTACTATCTACAGTTACTATAGAAGGAAACTGTCTGTATGTAATGATGAACTGATGATCAGCTGATTGATCAGCTGGTGTTCTTACTCTGACAGGAAGGAGGACGGCTGCTCCACAAACCATCAGACCCACAGTCCACCTGGTAATGGTCCAGAGTCTCCCCGTCCTCAACCAGAGACACAAAGACACAGAGATACAGAGATACAGAGATACAGAGATACAGAGATACAGAGATACAGAGACACAGAGAGTCAGAGAGACACAGAGATACAAAGACACAGAGAGACAGAGATACAGCGACAGAGATACACAGAGACACACAGAGACACAAAGAGACACAGAGACACAAAGAGACACAAAGAGACACAGAGACACAAAGAGACACAAAGAGACACAGAGACACAAAGAGACACAAAGAGACACAGAGACACAAAGAGACACAAAGAGACACAGAGACACACAGAGACACAAAGAGACACAGAGACACAAAGAGACACAAAGAGACACAGAGACACAAAGAGACACAAAGAGACACAGAGACACAAAGAGACACACAGAGACACAAAGAGACACACAGAGACACAGAGACACACAGAGACAGAGATACACAGAGACACACAGAGACACAGAGAGACACAGAGACACACAGAGACACACAGAGACACAGAGACACACAGAGACAGAGATACACAGAGACACACAGAGACACAGAGACACACAGAGACAGAGATACACAGAGACACACAGAGACACACAGAGACAGAGATACACAGAGACACACAGAGACACAGAGAGACAAAGAGACACAAAGAGACACAAAGAGACACAGAGACACAAAGAGACACAAAGAGACACAAAGAGACACACAGAGACACAGAGATACACAGAGACACACAGAGACACAGAGACACACAGAGACACAAAGAGACAAAGAGACACAAGACTTGTCCTGTTAACACTCCATCACCAACATGAATCAGTTCAAAAACATTTCATCAGCTGCTGAACCAGCAGCAGTACTAGTAGTACAGGAAGTGACCTGATGTGTAACAGGAAGTGACCTGGTGTCTAACAGGAAGTGACCTGGTGTGTAACAGGAAGTGACCTGGTGTTTAACAGGAAGTGACCTGTGTCTAACAGGAAGTGACCTGGTGTTTAACAGGAAGTGACCTGGTGTGTAACAGGAAGTGACCTGGTGTTTAACAGGAAGTGACCTGGTGTCTAACAGGAAGTGACCTGGTGTGTAACAGGAAGTGACCTGGTGTCTAACAGGAAGTGACCTGGTGTTTAACAGGAAGTGACCTGGTGTGTAACAGGAAGTGACCTGGTGTCTAAAAGGAAGTGACCTGGTGTCTAACAGGAAGTGACCTGGTGTGTAACAGGAAGTGACCTGGTGTCTAACAGGAAGTGACCTGGTGTGTAACAGGAAGTGACCTGGTGTCTAACAGGAAGTGACCTGGTGTGTAACAGGAAGTGACCTGGTGTGTAACAGGAAGTGACCTGGTGTCTAACAGGAAGTGACCTGGTGTGTAACAGGAAGTGGAGGAGAGGAGGTGCGTCCTACCTTCAGCAGAGTGTATCCAGGTGAACAGGTGAACAGGATGTGGTCTTTGAAGGAGTATTCTGATTGGACGGGAGTCAGCAGGGCATGGGGCGGGGCTTCAGGTGCCCGACACTTACTTCCTGTCCCGACAAAATAAAAGCCTTTAAGGACAACGTCTGCTCACTGCTGTGTGCAGGTGTGTAGTGTGTATTGTGTACCTACCTGTAGGTGTTTGTAGTAGTGTGTAGTAGAGTTGTGTACCTACCCATAGATGTGTATGTAGTAGTGTGTAGTAGTGTGTGTAGTGTGTAGTAGTGTGTAGTAGAGTTGTGTACCTACCCATAGATGTGTATGTGATCCTCCAGCCCCGGTTGTCTCCTGACTCGTCGCTGTGGAAATGGACGGTGGCGACGTTGCTGTCGGTCTGAATGTCTTCTGGAGGACGACGTCCACAGAATGGACCCAACTCACTGCTGCCTGCTGAGATCTGGACCAGAGACCAGAGACCAGATCAGAGACCAGAGACCAGAGACCAGAGACCAGAGACCAGATTAGAGACCAGAGACCAGAGACCAGAGACCAGATCAGAGACCAGAGACCAGAGACCAGAGACCAGATCAGAGACCAGATCAGAGACCAGAGACCAGAGACCAGAGACCAGATCAGAGACCAGAGACCAGAGACCAGATCAGAGACCAGAGACCAGAGACCAGAGACCAGAGATCAGAGACCAGAGACCAGAGACCAGAGACCAGATCAGAGACCAGAGACCAGAGACCAGATCAGAGACCAGAGACCAGAGACCAGATCAGAGACCAGAGATCAGAGACCAGAGATCAGAGACCAGAGACCAGATTAGAGACCAGATCAGAGACCAGATCAGAGACCAGAGACCAGAGACCAGAGACCAGATCAGAGACCAGAGACCAGTGTAGGGACCTCACGAGACAAAGAGCCTTGGCCTACATGGGAAACCAGAAGCCTGATCACAGCAGGGGACCCAACGGCCAAGCTCTAAAAAATCTCTCATCTACATGCGAGATTTCATGTTGAATCCAAAACAAGGACTCCCATTGGATGAGGCTAACAGGAAATGTGGGGTCTTTCCGGTGAAACGGCCACTATCTCAAGAGATAAAAGCACGCTCACCTGAATCTCATCCCTTTCCACTGCGACTCACGTTGCTCCAGGAGGTACCCAACGCTGCGGCGTTCACCTTAAGACTCGAGCCACATTTTCTGACCTCGCTGGACGAGTTAAGATAATGTTGTGTCCATCAGACTTGATCCACATCCCTGCAGAAGGAAGACTACAGCCCGGCTTCACCAAGGAAGCCGAGGACAACCGTTCTTCACAAAAGGAAACGAGCGCACCGCCTTTCCTTCATTTCTGGCTGCTTCCCCCTCCGCTGCCACCCGGAGGTCCAGCCTGCCGTTCATCAGCTGACGAGCTCCATAACGGCCCGTTATTGTCCGAGCCTGCGACGCCGCCGGACCAATTAACGAAGATATACTCCACTATCGCTCCGAAGAAGCGATTCCAGTAAGAGGCTTGTGTCGGGGCAGAGACTAGTGAGATTGTATATTCCAATAAGTTAATAACTATTGTTGATTTATACTGAACGTACGGACCGCCGAGTCCGTCTGTTTGCTTTGTTTATTTAACTTGCTTTGCTTTGTTTACTGTTGCTGACTGTCTGATTACTGTGTGCTCCTTGTGTTAGCTCCTGCTAAACGTGAAGATCTGTAGCTGTAGTTTATTATTGAAAGACCAGTGCACGGCTGGCTAACGTGAGTTTGCCTGCCGAGCATCTGAGTAATAATAACCCAGCTAGTACATCTCTCGCGCGGTAGTTAGGATTCCTGCTGCTGCGGTGTTTCCTGTTTTGACTGTGATACTGTTTTAAGGCGCCCCGCCTTTCTTTCCCTCCACTTCTACCACACACAAACAAACACTTTGCCGACACGTGGGACTTAAACCTCCCGTTCGTACCAGTCGGTGATTTCCGTGGCGCTACCGCCACCAGAGCACCTCCTCCCTCGTGACGCAACCACGTAGTGGTGGCGCCGCCTCGGGGGCTGCGTTCCAAAGCTCTTAATTGCATCCCTGTTCCCCTCACTTGCGTCTCATCCTTGCGTCTTAGTCCCTCCCACCAGGGAAGCATGGAGAGACGCAAGGAAACCATGCGAGGAGAGAGGAAACGAGGAAATACGATTTAAGCGACATGGGACGGTCGTTTCCTCTGAAGCGTCACGTGAAGCGACGTCCGTTTCTGATGACAGCAGCAGCTGATCACATCTGGATCAGCTGTCAGTCAGCTTTAACAGCTGTTTGTGTCTGAACTGTACTAATACTAATAAAGACAAGTGCAAGCTGCAGTCTGTATTTCTACTGAGTCCTGCTTAGAGGCCCAGGAACCATCTCTACTGGATCAATAACTTTATATTATTGATTCATTATTAGCGTCTGTAGTTATTGATATTCTGATTGTGAGCTCATTATTTCATAACCCAGAATATGACTGTGGTGTTTTTTTGAACACTGGACATTATTTATTAGGCTAAAGGGAAAATGTAAATGATGTATATCAAACCGATGTTCAGGAATCATCAGCCTCATGTGACTGAATGAGGATAAATGATGTAAAAGGTGTTTGTTGCTGACAGACAGACTCTCCTTCTCTCTCTGACTTTAATAGAATCATTAATAAAAGTTAACGGGGAAATAACAGATCATGAAAAGACAAATCATTCTAATAAATGCAGAGTTATTTTAAGTCAGTTAGTCAGGTTTTATAAAGCTCTCTCAGTGTCAGGCTGCTTCACTGACGGTGTGTGAAGCAGAGATACTGCAGGTCCTTCTGCTGCTGCTCAGAGCTTCAGTTAACAGATTATAACTAGATGGTGAATCAGAAGACAACGAAACTATAAAACCTTTAATCTGTGATGTGTTTTCACTCCGGTATGAAACTCCAGTGATGTTGAGAGGTAAAGTTATCAGATCAGTCTGATCGGCAGCAGCGTCCAATCAGTAACTGATCTCCAATAAGGGGGCGTGTCTGATCGGCAGCAGCGTCCAATCAGTAACTGATATCCAATAAGGGGGCGTGTCTGATCAGCAGCAGCGTCCAATCAGTAACTGATATCCAATAAGGGGGCGTGTCTGATCGGCAGCAGCGTCCAATCAGTAACTGATATCCAATAAGGGGGCGTGTCTGATCGGCAGCAGCGTCCAATCAGTAACTGATCTCCAATAAGGGGGCGTGTCTATCAGCAGCAGCGTCCAATCAGTAACTGATCTCCAATAAGGGGGCGTGTCTGATCGGCAGCAGCGTCCAATCAGTAACTGATCTCCAATAAGGGGGCGTGTCTGATCGGCAGCAGCGTCCAATCAGTAACTGATATCCAATAAGGGGGCGTGTCTGATCAGCAGCAGCGTCCAATCAGTAACTGATATCCAATAAGGGGGCGTGTCTGATCGGCAGCAGCGTCCAATCAGTAACTGATCTCCAATAAGGGGGCGTGTCTATCAGCAGCAGCGTCCAATCAGTAACTGATCTCCAATAAGGGGGCGTGTCTATCAGCAGCAGCGTCCAATCAGTAACTGATATCCAATAAGGGGGCGTGTCGGTCGGCAAAAGACTTCCGTGCAGGATACACTGGTGTATCCTCGCTCATAGCTCCTCCGGCAAGCCTCCTCGATCCTCGATCCTCGATGCACAAATAAGGGCTTTGGAACGGTCTTCAAAATGGCGCACCAGAACTACTTCCGGTTCAAGCGAGGATCGAGGAGCGAGGAAACGAAAATTAAGAGCATTGGAACGTACCCGGGGTTTCCCTTGCTCCTCCCACACACGCACACACGTAGATACGCCTCCTCACGTTCCCACCTTACTGATCACGCGGGACTTTCATACCCGTTTGGGCGTGGTCTGTAACGTTCGAGCAACCCCCTCCCTCGCGTGACGTAACCATTTACGTGGTGACGTCCACCGGGCGTCCTTTGCTCCTCCCACACCGCACACACACATAGACACGCCTCCTCACATAGGCTCACCCCATTACCTTACAGGACACGTGGGGGTCACACCCCCGGTCGTGCGTGGTCTGTAACGTTCGAGCAACCCCTCCCTCACGTGACGTAGCCACTTACGTGATGACGCCACCTCGAGCGTCCTTTGCTCCTCCTCCAAACACACACTCCCATTTCACACCTCCTCTCATACTCACACACACACACACACACACACACACACACACACACACACATCTCTCTCTCTCTCTTTGTGTTTTGTTTAATTCTAGTTTAGTGCTTAGAGCTGCGTTGTAGAATATCCGTTTGTTTATTAAAAGTGTTGTTAATTAGTAATTGCTGCTGTAATAACTGTTATTTAGATTAATGTTGAGTGTTTATTGTTGATTAAGATCACTGTATTTAAATAAATGTTCTTATTTTAACTAGTTGTCTGTGTTTGTTGTGCATTCATATTGTAATAGCAGCTGGTTGTGAGAGTCAGTGCTCGGACTCACCCTTCACCGTTCATCTCCTAAATGTAAAGTAGTGCTTTGGAGGGAACCATCCTTTATGAGACTGGACTAACGGTTTGGTTCTTGGTCCCTGATTCCAGAGTGGTTCATTATTAATGATGATTAATAAGTCTATGAATATTATTTATTAAATTAGCTAATAACCAAACCTGTTCCATTTGTAAACCACTTACACCAGAGACCAGAGACCAGAGACCAGAGACCAGAGACCAGACCAGAGACCAGAGACCAGAGACCAGAGACCAGAGACCAGATCAGAGACCAGAGACCAGAGACCAGATCAGAGACCAGAGACCAGAGACCAGAGACCAGAGACCAGAGACCAGACCAGAGACCAGAGACCAGAGACCAGAGACCAGATCAGAGACCAGAGACCAGAGACCAGATCAGAGACCAGAGACCAGAGACCAGAGACCAGAGACCAGACCAGAGACCAGAGACCAGAGACCAGATCAGAGACCAGAGACCAGAGACCAGATCAGAGACCAGAGACCAGAGACCAGAGACCAGATCAGAGACCAGAGACCAGAGACCAGATCAGAGACCAGAGACCAGAGACCAGATCAGAGACCAGAGACCAGAGACCAGAGACCAGAGACCAGATCAGAGACCAGAGACCAGACCAGAGACCAGAGACCAGAGACCAGAGACCAGAGACCAGAGACCAGAGACCAGACCAGAGACCAGACCAGAGACCAGAGACCAGAGACCAGAGACCAGAGACCAGAGACCAGATCAGAGACCAGAGACCAGAGACCAGAGACCAGATCAGAGACCAGAGACCAGAGACCAGATCAGAGACCAGAGACCAGAGACCAGAGACCAGAGACCAGAGACCAGATCAGAGACCAGAGACCAGAGACCAGAGACCAGATCAGAGACCAGAGACCAGAGACCAGATCAGAGACCAGAGACCAGAGACCAGATCAGAGACCAGAGACCAGAGACCAGAGACCAGATCAGAGACCAGAGACCAGAGACCAGAGACCAGAGACCAGACCAGAGACCAGAGACCAGAGACCAGAGACCAGAGACCAGATCAGAGACCAGAGACCAGAGACCAGAGACCAGATCAGAGACCAGAGACCAGAGACCAGATCAGAGACCAGAGACCAGAGACCAGAGACCAGAGACCAGATCAGAGACCAGAGACCAGAGACCAGATCAGAGACCAGAGACCAGAGACCAGAGACCAGAGACCAGATCAGAGACCAGAGACCAGAGACCAGATCAGAGACCAGAGACCAGAGACCAGAGACCAGAGACCAGACCAGAGACCAGAGACCAGAGACCAGAGACCAGATCAGAGACCAGAGACCAGAGACCAGAGACCAGATCAGAGACCAGAGACCAGAGACCAGAGACCAGATCAGAGACCAGAGACCAGAGACCAGATCAGAGACCAGAGACCAGAGACCAGAGACCAGAGACCAGAGACCAGACCAGAGACCAGAGACCAGAGACCAGAGACCAGATCAGAGACCAGAGACCAGAGACCAGATCAGAGACCAGAGACCAGAGACCAGAGACCAGAGACCAGATCAGAGACCAGAGACCAGAGACCAGATCAGAGACCAGAGACCAGAGACCAGAGACCAGATCAGAGACCAGAGACCAGAGACCAGATCAGAGACCAGAGACCAGAGACCAGAGACCAGAGACCAGATCAGAGACCAGAGACCAGAGACCAGATCAGAGACCAGAGACCAGAGACCAGAGACCAGAGACCAGATCAGAGACCAGAGACCAGAGACCAGAGACCAGATCAGAGACCAGAGACCAGAGACCAGATCAGAGACCAGAGACCAGA
>NC_133801.1:98333-143333 GCF_043250625.1 Sebastes fasciatus
CTACATATAACGGACCTTTGCTACGTATAACAGACCGTTGCTACATATAACAGACCTTTGCTACGTATAACAGACCGTTGCTACGTATAACAGACCGTTGCTACGTATAACAGACCGTTGCTACATATAGCGGGCCGTTGCTACGTATAATGGACCTTTGCTACGTATAACGGACCGCTGCTACGTATAACAGACCATTGCTACGTATAGCGGACCATATAACAGACCGTTGCTATGTATAGCAGGCCGTTGCTACGTATAACAGACCTTTGCTACGTACAACGGACCGTTGCTACGTATAACGGATCGTTGCTACATATAACGGACCGTTGCTACGTATAATAGACCTTTGCTACGTATAACGGACCGTTGCTACGTATAACAGACCTTTGCTACATACAACGGACCGTTGCTACGTATAACGGACCGTTGCTACGTATAACAGACCGCTGCTACGTATAACGGACCGTTGCTACGTACAACGGACCGTTGCTACGTATAACGGACCGTTGCTACGTATAACAGACCATTGCTACATATAACGGACCGTTGCTACGTATAACAGACCGTTGCTACATATAACGGACCTTTGCTACGTATAACAGACCGTTGCTATGTATAACAGACCATTGCTACATATAACGGACCTTTGCTACGTATAATAGACCATTGCTGCGTATAACAGACCGTTGCTACGTATAACGGACCGTTGCTACGCATAACGGACCATTACTACGTATAGCGGACCATATAACAGACCGTTGCTACGTATAGCAGGCCGTTGCTACGTATAACAGACCTTTGCTACGTACAACAGACTGTTGCTACGTATAACGGACCGTTGCTACGTATAGCAGACCGTTGCTACATATAACGGACCTTTGCTACGTATAGCAGACCGTTGCTACGTATAACAGAATTTTGCTACGTGTAACGGACCGTTGCTACATATAGCGGATCGTTGCTACGTATAACGGACCGTTGCTACGTATAGCGGACCGCTGCTACGTATAACGGACCTTTGTTACGTATAACGGACTGTTGCTACGTATAACAGACCGTTGCTACGTATAACGGACCGTTGCTACGCGTAGCAGACCGTTGCTACGTGTAGCGGACTGTTGCTACATATAACGGACCGTTGCTACGTATAACGGACCGTTGCTACATGTAGCGGACTCACCCTCGGCGCTGTAGTGAGCCAGGAAGCCGGAGTAGCGCTCCTCGTTGGAGAAGTCGGAGGAGAACAGGAGGCTCAGGGAGGTTCTGGGGGAGGTGATGAACCGCTGGGCCGGCACCGCCTCCGTGTCCGTCTCCTCTCGCCCACAGAACAACGCCAGCACCTCGCCGTCCACCTCCACCTGGACACAACCAACCACAGGTACATCAGCAGTACTACCATCCAGTACTACAGTACTAGTAAACAACACTCAGGTACATCAGCAGTACTACCATCCAGTACTACAGTCCTACCTTCAGTACTACAGTTCTACCTCCAGTACTACAGTCCTACCTTCAGTACTACAGTACTACCTCCAGTACTACAGTCCTACCTTCAGTACTACCTCCAGTACTACAGTCCTACCTTCAGTACTACAGTTCTACCTTCAGTACTACAGTCCTACCTTCAGTACTACAGTACTACCTCCAGTACTACAGTCCTACCTTCAGTACTACCTTCAGTACTACAGTTCTACCTTCAGTACTACAGTTCTACCTTCAGTACTACCTTCAGTACTACAGTTCTACCTTCAGTACTACAGTCCTACCTTCAGTACTACAGTTCTACCTCCAGTACTACAGTCCTACCTTCAGTACTACAGTCCTACCTTCAGTACTACAGTTCTACCTTCAGTACTACAGTCCTACCTTCAGTACTACAGTTCTACCTCCAGTACTACAGTTCTACCTTCAGTACTACAGTTCTACCTTCAGTACTACCTTCAGTACTACAGTTCTACCTTCAGTACTACAGTCCTACCTTCAGTACTACAGTTCTACCTCCAGTACTACAGTCCTACCTTCAGTACTACAGTTCTACCTTCAGTACTACAGTCCTACCTTCAGTACTACAGTACTACCTCCAGTACTACAGTCCTACCTTCAGTACTACCTTCAGTACTACAGTTCTACCTTCAGTACTACAGTCCTACCTTCAGTACTACAGTACTACCTCCAGTACTACAGTCCTACCTTCAGTACTACAGTACTACCTCCAGTACTACAGTCCTACCTTCAGTACTACAGTTCTACCTTCAGTACTACAGTCCTACCTTCAGTACTACAGTACTACCTCCAGTACTACAGTCCTACCTTCAGTACTACAGTACTACCTCCAGTACTACAGTCCTACCTTCAGTACTACAGTTCTACCTTCAGTACTACAGTCCTACCTTCAGTACTACAGTCCTACCTTCAGTACTACAGTACTACCTCCAGTACTACAGTCCTACCTTCAGTACTACAGTTCTACCTTCAGTACTACAGTCCTACCTTCAGTACTACAGTTCTACCTCCAGTACTACAATACTAACTGGAGGTCTCGGTGTATAACGTGGTATTCTGGAGGATTATTGATAATCTGTTATGAAACGGTTCATGTCTGATGTGTGTGTGACTGATGTATTAAAAATGTCCCAGAACGCCGCGGGGCCTCACCTTGACGTAGTCGTACTCACACAGGTAGGACGGCTCCAGGTCAAAGTGGCTGAAGTAGAGTCGGACCCGGAAACCGGCGGGAACGCTGATGTTCCAACGGAGCTGCGTCTCCCGGGGATACGGCGCCGGGAAGTCTGGAGACTGCAGGCTGCCGTACATCTGGGACACCTGGGACACCTGGGACACCTGGGGGGGAGGCTGGGCGTCCACCGTCAGGGACACGAGCAGCACCAACAACACACTGACACATAATAATAATAATAATTATTATTATTATTAGATAGATATATTTACTGTATATTTATATATCTATATATATATACAGTGTATATAGATATATAAATATATCTATATATATACAGCGCTCGTATTTAAATCCCCCAGTAACCACAGTAACCATAGCAACCACAGTAACCACAGTAACCACAGTAACCCCAGTAACCCCAGTAACCACAGTAACCCCAGTAACCATAGTAACCCCAGTAACCCCAGTAACCATAGTAACCACAGTAACCCCAGTAACCCCAGTAACCACAGTAACCCCAGTAACCACAGTAACCATAGTAACCCCAGTAACCCCAGTAACCCCAGTAACCACAGTAACCACAGTAACCCCAGTAACCACAGTAACCATAGTAACCCCAGTAACCATAGCAACCACAGTAACCACAGTAACCCCAGTAACACCAGTAACCACAGTAACCCCAGTAACCATAGTAACCCCAGTAACCATAGCAACCACAGTAACCACAGTAACCCCAGTAACCCCAGTAACCACAGTAACCCCAGTAACCATAGTAACCCCAGTAACCCCAGTAACCATAGTAACCACAGTAACCCCAGTAACCCCAGTAACCCCAGTAACCACAGTAACCCCAGTAACCACAGTAACCATAGTAACCCCAGTAACCCCAGTAACCCCAGTAACCACAGTAACCACAGTAACCCCAGTAACCACAGTAACCATAGTAACCCCAGTAACCATAGCAACCACAGTAACCACAGTAACCCCAGTAACACCAGTAACCACAGTAACCCCAGTAACCATAGTAACCCCAGTAACCATAGCAACCACAGTAACCACAGTAACCATAGCAACCACAGTAACCACAGTAACCCCAGTAACCTCAGTAACCACAGTAACCCCAGTAACCATAGTAACCCCAGTAACCCCAGTAACCATAGTAACCCCAATAACCCCAGTAACCCCAGTAACCCCAGTAACCATAGTAACCCCAGTAACCCCAGTAACCATAGTAACCCCAATAACCACAGTAACCCCAATAAACCCAGTAACCCCAGTAACCACAGTAACCATAGTAACTCCAGTAACCCCAGTAACCCCAGTAACCACAGTAACCATAGTAACCCCAGTAACCACAGTAACCACAGTAACCACAGTAACCCCAGTAACCCCAGTAACCACAGTAACCATAGTAACCCCAGTAACCCCAGTAACCACAGTAACCACAGTAACCCCAGTAACCCCAGTAACCACAGTAACCATAGCAACCACAGTAACCACAGTAACCCCAGTAACCCCAGTAACCACAGTAACCCCAGTAACCATAGTAACCCCAGTAACCCCAGTAACCATAGTAACCACAGTAACCCCAGTAACCACAGTAACCCCAGTAACCACAGTAACCATAGTAACCCCAGTAACCCCAGTAACTCCAGTAACCACAGTAACCATAGTAACCCCAGTAACCCCAGTAACTCCAGTAACCACAGTAACCATAGTAACCCCAGTAACCACAGTAACCCCAGTAACCACAGTAACCACAGTAACCACAGTAACCCCAGTAACCCCAGTAACCCCAGTAACCACAGTAACCATAGTAACCCCAGTAACCACAGTAACCCCAGTAACCCCAGTAACCATAGTAACCCCAGTAACCACAGTAACCATAGTAACCCCAGTAACCACAGTAACCACAGTAACCCCAGTAACCACAGTAACCACAGTAACCCTAGTAACCACAGTAACCACAGTAACCCCAGTAACCCCAGTAACCCCAGTAACCACAGTAACCATAGTAACCCCAGTAACCACAGTAACCACAGTAACCACAGTAACCCCAGTAACCATAGTAACCCCAGTAACCACAGTAACCACAGTAACCCCAGTAACCACAGTAACCATAGTAACCCCAGTAACCCCAGTAACTCCAGTAACCACAGTAACCATAGTAACCCCAGTAACCCCAGTAACTCCAGTAACCACAGTAACCATAGTAACCCCAGTAACCACAGTAACCCCAGTAACCACAGTAACCACAGTAACCCCAGTAACCCCAGTAACCCCAGTAACCACAGTAACCATAGTAACCCCAGTAACCACAGTAACCACAGTAACCACAGTAACCCCAGTAACCCCAGTAACCATAGTAACCCCAGTAACCCCAGTAACCATAGTAACCCCAGTAACCACAGTAACCACAGTAACCACAGTAACCACAGTAACCCCAGTAACCACAGTAACCCCAGTAACCATAGTAACCCCAGTAACCCCAGTAACCATAGTAACCCCAATAACCCCAGTAACCCCAATAACCCCAGTAACCCCAGTAACCACAGTAACCATAGTAACTCCAGTAACCCCAGTAACCCCAGTAACCACAGTAACCATAGTAACCCCAGTAACCACAGTAACCACAGTAACCACAGTAACCCCAGTAACCCCAGTAACCACAGTAACCATAGTAAACCCAGTAACCACAGTAACCACAGTAACCCCAGTAACCCCAGTAACCACAGTAACCATAGCAACCACAGTAACCACAGTAACCCCAGTAACCCCAGTAACCACAGTAACCCCAGTAACCATAGTAACCCCAGTAACCCCAGTAACCATAGTAACCACAGTAACCCCAGTAACCACAGTAACCCCAGTAACCACAGTAACCATAGTAACCCCAGTAACCCCAGTAATTCCAGTAACCACAGTAACCATAGTAACCCCCGTAACCCCAGTAACTCCAGTAACCACAGTAACCATAGTAACCCCAGTAACCACAGTAACCCCAGTAACCACAGTAACCACAGTAACCCCAGTAACCCCAGTAACCCCAGTAACCACAGTAACCATAGTAACCCCAGTAACCACAGTAACCCCAGTAACCCCAGTAACCATAGTAACCCCAGTAACCACAGTAACCATAGTAACCCCAGTAACCACAGTAACCACAGTAACCCCAGTAACCACAGTAACCACAGTAACCACAGTAACCCCAGTAACCCCAGTAACCCCAGTAACCACAGTAACCATAGTAACCCCAGTAACCACAGTAACCACAGTAACCACAGTAACCCCAGTAACCATAGTAACCCCAGTAACCACAGTAACCACAGTAACCCCAGTAACCCCAGTAACCACAGTAACCATAGTAACTCCAGTAACCCCAGTAACCCCAGTAACCACAGTAACCATAGTAACCCCAGTAACCACAGTAACCACAGTAACCACAGTAACCCCAGTAACCCCAGTAACCACAGTAACCATAGTAACCCCAGGAACCACAGTAACCACAGTAACCCCAGTAACCCCAGTAACCACAGTAACCATAGCAACCACAGTAACCACAGTAACCCCAGTAACCCCAGTAACCACAGTAACCCCAGTAACCATAGTAACCCCAGTAACCCCAGTAACCATAGTAACCACAGTAACCCCAGTAACCACAGTAACCCCAGTAACCACAGTAACCATAGTAACCCCAGTAACCCCAGTAACTCCAGTAACCACAGTAACCATAGTAACCCCAGTAACCCCAGTAACTCCAGTAACCACAGTAACCATAGTAACCCCAGTAACCACAGTAACCCCAGTAACCACAGTAACCACAGTAACCACAGTAACCCCAGTAACCCCAGTAACCCCAGTAACCACAGTAACCATAGTAACCCCAGTAACCACAGTAACCCCAGTAACCCCAGTAACCATAGTAACCCCAGTAACCACAGTAACCATAGTAACCCCAGTAACCACAGTAACCACAGTAACCCCAGTAACCACAGTAACCACAGTAACCCCAGTAACCCCAGTAACCCCAGTAACCACAGTAACCATAGTAACCCCAGTAACCACAGTAACCACAGTAACCACAGTAACCCCAGTAACCATAGTAACCCCAGTAACCACAGTAACCACAGTAACCCCAGTAACCACAGTAACCATAGTAACCCCAGTAACCCCAGTAACTCCAGTAACCACAGTAACCATAGTAACCCCAGTAACCCCAGTAACTCCAGTAACCACAGTAACCATAGTAACCCCAGTAACCACAGTAACCCCAGTAACCACAGTAACCACAGTAACCCCAGTAACCCCAGTAACCCCAGTAACCACAGTAACCATAGTAACCCCAGTAACCACAGTAACCACAGTAACCACAGTAACCCCAGTAACCCCAGTAACCATAGTAACCCCAGTAACCCCAGTAACCATAGTAACCCCAGTAACCACAGTAACCACAGTAACCACAGTAACCCCAGTAACCCCAGTAACCACAGTAACCCCAGTAACCATAGTAACCCCAGTAACCCCAGTAACCATAGTAACCCCAATAACCCCAGTAACCCCAATAACCCCAGTAACCCCAGTAACCACAGTAACCATAGTAACTCCAGTAACCCCAGTAACCCCAGTAACCACAGTAACCATAGTAACCCCAGTAACCACAGTAACCACAGTAACCACAGTAACCCCAGTAACCCCAGTAACCACAGTAACCATAGTAACCCCAGTAACCACAGTAACCACAGTAACCCCAGTAACCCCAGTAACCACAGTAACCATAGCAACCACAGTAACCACAGTAACCCCAGTAACCCCAGTAACCACAGTAACCCCAGTAACCATAGTAACCCCAGTAACCCCAGTAACCATAGTAACCACAGTAACCACAGTAACCATAGTAACCCCAGTAACCCCAGTAATTCCAGTAACCACAGTAACCATAGTAACCCCAGTAACCCCAGTAACTCCAGTAACCACAGTAACCATAGTAACCCCAGTAACCACAGTAACCCCAGTAACCACAGTAACCACAGTAACCCCAGTAACCCCAGTAACCCCAGTAACCACAGTAACCATAGTAACCCCAGTAACCACAGTAACCCCAGTAACCCCAGTAACCATAGTAACCCCAGTAACCACAGTAACCATAGTAACCCCAGTAACCACAGTAACCACAGTAACCCCAGTAACCACAGTAACCACAGTAACCACAGTAACCCCAGTAACCCCAGTAACCCCAGTAACCACAGTAACCATAGTAACCCCAGTAACCACAGTAACCACAGTAACCACAGTAACCCCAGTAACCATAGTAACCCCAGTAACCACAGTAACCACAGTAACCCCAGTAACCACAGTAACCATAGTAACCCCAGTAACCCCAGTAACTCCAGTAACCACAGTAACCATAGTAACCCCAGTAACCCCAGTAACTCCAGTAACCACAGTAACCATAGTAACCCCAGTAACCACAGTAACCCCAGTAACCACAGTAACCACAGTAACCCCAGTAACCCCAGAAACCCCAGTAACCACAGTAACCATAGTAACCCCAGTAACCACAGTAACCACAGTAACCCCAGTAACCCCAGTAACCATAGTAACCCCAGTAACCACAGTAACCATAGTAACCCCAGTAACCACAGTAACCACAGTAACCCCAGTAACCACAGTAACCATAGTAACCCCAGTAACCACAGTAACCCTAGTAACCACAGTAACCACAGTAACCATAGTAACCCCAGTAACCACAGTAACCATAGTAACCACAGTAACCATAGTAACCCCAGTAACCACAGTAATCACAGTAACCCCAGTAACCACAGTAACCACAGTAACCCCAGTAACCCCAGTAACCACAGTAATCACAGTAACCCCAGTAACCACAGTAACCCCAGTAACCACAGTAACCCCAGTAACCACAGTAACCACAGTAACCCCAGTAACCACAGTAACCACAGTAACCCCAGTAACCACAGTAACCACAGTAACCACAGTAACCCCAGTAACCACAGTAACCCCAGTAACCACAGTAACCCCAGTAACCCCAGTAACCCCAGTAACCACAGTAACCCCAGTAACCACAGTAACCACAGTAACCACAGTAACCCCAGTAACCACAGTAACCATAGTAACCCCAGTAACCACAGTAACCACAGTAACCCCAGTAACCACAGTAACCATAGTAACCCCAGTAACCACAGTAATCACAGTAACCCCAGTAACCACAGTAACCACAGTAACCCCAGTAACCACAGTAACCATAGTAACCCCAGTAACCACAGTAACCCCAGTAACCACAGTAACCACAGTAACCCCAGTAACCACAGTAACCCCAGTAACCACAGTAACCACAGTAACCACAGTAACCACAGTAACCCCAGTAACCACAGTAACCCCAGTAACCACAGTAACCACAGTAACCCCAGTAACCACAGTAACCACAGTAACCACAGTAACCCCAGTAACCCCAGTAACCACAGTAATCACAGTAACCCCAGTAACCACAGTAACCCCAGTAACCACAGTAACCACAGTAACCACAGTAACCACAGTAACCCCAGTAACCACAGTAACCATAGTAACCCCAGTAACCACAGTAACCACAGTAACCCCAGTAACCACAGTAACCATAGTAACCCCAGTAACCACAGTAATCACAGTAACCCCAGTAACCACAGTAACCACAGTAACCCCAGTAACCACAGTAACCATAGTAACCCCAGTAACCACAGTAACCCCAGTAACCACAGTAACCACAGTAACCCCAGTAACCACAGTAACCACAGTAACCCCAGTAACCACAGTAACCCCAGTAACCACAGTAACCACAGTAACCACAGTAACCCCAGTAACCACAGTAACCCCAGTAACCACAGTAACCACAGTAACCCCAGTAACCACAGTAACCACAGTAACCCCAGTAACCCCAGTAACCACAGTAACCATAGTAACCACAGTAACCACAATAATCACAGTAACCCCAGTAACCACAGTAACCCCAGTAACCACAGTAACCACAGTAACCATAGTAACCCCAGTAACCATAGTAACCCCAGTAACCCCAGTAACCACAGTAACCATAGTAACCACAGTAACCCCAGTAACCACAGTAACCATAGTAACCACAGTAACCATAGTAACCACAGTAACCACAGTAACCACAGTAACCATAGTAACCCCAGTAACCCCAGTAACCCCAGTAACCATAGTAACCCCAGTAACCCCAGTAACCATAGTAACCCCAGTAACCATAGTAACCCCAGTAACCCCAGTAACCACAGTAACCACAGTAACCCCAGTAACCACAGTAACCATAGTAACCCCAGTAACCCCAGTAACCACAGTAACCCCAGTAACCACAGTAACCATAGTAACCACAGTAACCCCAGTAACCACAGTAACCATAGTAACCACAGTAACCATAGTAACCACAGTAACCACAGTAACCATAGTAACCCCAGTAACCACAGTAACCATAGTAACCACAGTAACCATAGTAACCACAGTAACCACAGTAACCCCAGTAACCCCAGTAACCATAGTAACCCCAGTAACCACAGTAACCCCAGTAACCATAGTAACCCCAGTAACCCCAGTAACCACAGTAACCCCAGTAACCACAGTAACCATAGTAACCACAGTAACCATAGTAACCACAGTAACCACAGTAACCCCAGTAACCCCAGTAACCATAGTAACCCCAGTAACCCCAGTAACCACAGTAACCCCAGTAACCATAGAAACCCCAGTAACCCCAGTAACCCCAGTAACCACAGTAACCACAGTAACCATAGTAACCACAGTAACCACAGTAACCACAGTAACCACAGTAACCATAGTAACCACAGTAACCCCAGTAACCACAGTAACCACAGTAACCATAGTAACCCCAGTAACCATAGTAACCCCAGTAACCCCAGTAACCACAGTAACCATAGTAACCACAGTAACCCCAGTAACCACAGTAACCATAGTAACCACAGTAACCATAGTAACCACAGTAACCACAGTAACCACAGTAACCATAGTAACCCCAGTAACCCCAGTAACCCCAGTAACCATAGTAACCCCAGTAACCCCAGTAACCATAGTAACCCCAGTAACCACAGTAACCATAGTAACCCCAGTAACCATAGTAACCCCAGTAACCCCAGTAACCACAGTAACCACAGTAACCCCAGTAACCACAGTAACCATAGTAACCCCAGTAACCCCAGTAACCACAGTAACCCCAGTAACCACAGTAACCATAGTAACCACAGTAACCCCAGTAACCACAGTAACCATAGTAACCACAGTAACCATAGTAACCACAGTAACCACAGTAACCATAGTAACCCCAGTAACCACAGTAACCATAGTAACCACAGTAACCATAGTAACCACAGTAACCACAGTAACCCCAGTAACCCCAGTAACCATAGTAACCCCAGTAACCACAGTAACCCCAGTAACCATAGTAACCCCAGTAACCCCAGTAACCACAGTAACCCCAGTAACCACAGTAACCATAGTAACCACAGTAACCATAGTAACCACAGTAACCACAGTAACCCCAGTAACCCCAGTAACCATAGTAACCCCAGTAACCCCAGTAACCACAGTAACCCCAGTAACCATAGAAACCCCAGTAACCCCAGTAACCCCAGTAACCACAGTAACCACAGTAACCATAGTAACCACAGTAACCACAGTAACCACAGTAACCACAGTAACCATAGTAACCCCAGTAACCCCAGTAACCACAGTAACCCCAGTAACCATAGAAACCCCAGTAACCCCAGTAACCCCAGTAACCACAGTAACCCCAGTAACCATAGTAACCCCAGTAACCACAGTAACCCCAGATGCCTTCATACACAGAACATATAGAATATGTTATAATAATAATAGAATATGTTCACATGTTCACATATTGTTATTCTGATGTCTTTAATGACGTGTTGCTGAAATCATATCTGTGTTCATATTTTAATATTACAGATGAATGGTTCAGTGTGGCGGTGTTGGACTCATATTATTATATAACACATAAATAATGTTAATATGCAGTAAAGCAATATGAATATGAAACAATTCCATGTTAAATGATCTCATATTATTATAATTATTATTATTAATAAATTAACTCATTAATCTCAACATGAAGGAAAGAGGTGTTAGGACCCATAAAAGGCTTCATACGGGTTATTAAATCACTTGATTTAGATAGTAGAGGGGTAATAACACTGTGTTTATATTCTATAGTTATCAATTATTACACTGAACATTTGAACATTAATACAAACTTTCACTTCTGGGAATAAAAAAATCCCATAGTTACAGAAACACCCGTTTATTATTATTATTATTATTATATAACTATATATAGTTATTCTATTGTAAAGTTATTGGCTGCTAAGAAACAAATATTTATTTCAGTATTGATTCATTTAGTTCTTTTCTATTCAAACTGAAGAGTTTCTAATAATAATAATAATAATAATAACTGAAGAGCTGCTCTCTGTGACAGTATCGATAGATGGATTATGGATTATAGATGATAGATTATAGGTGATAGGTGATAGGTGAAGGAGCAGACTGACCTCATCATGCAGCAGCAGCAGTCTGAACTCTCTGAGCGCCTCGCGCTCTTCACCCGGACTGATGACGTGTCTGAGGAGCTCTACGTCATCACGTCACGCCCGCGGGGGGCGGGGCGGCGCTGCAGTACTACTCTGTGTACTCTGTGTGTACTCTATGTACTAATGTACTCCGTGTACTCTGTGTACTCTATGTACTCTGTGTGTACTCTGTGTACTCTATGTACTCTGTGTACTCTGTGTACTCTATGTACTCTGTGTACTCTATGTACTCTGTGTGTACTCTGTGTACTCTATGTGTACTCTGTGTGTACTCTATGTACTCTATGTGTACTCTGTGTACTCTGTGTGTACTCTATGTACTAATGTACTCCGTGTACTCTGTGTACTCTATGTACTCTGTGTGTACTCTGTGTACTCTATGTACTCTGTGTACTCTGTGTACTCTATGTGTACTCTGTGTACTCTATGTACTCTGTGTGTACTCTGTGTACTCTATGTGTACTCTGTGTACTCTATGTACTCTATGTGTACTCTGTGTACTCTATGTACTCTATGTGTACTCTGTGTACTCTGTGTGTACTCTGTGTACTCTATGTGTACTCTGTGTACTCTGTGTGTACTCTATGTACTCTATGTACTCTGTGTATTCTGTGTACTTTTTGTACTCTGTGTACTTTATGTACTCTGTGTACTCTATGTGTACTCTGTGTGTACTCTGTGTACTCTATGTACTCTGTGTACTCTGTGTACTCTATGTGTACTCTGTGTAATCTATGTACTCTATGTGTACTCTGTGTACTCTGTGTGTACTCTATGTACTAATGTACTCCGTGTACTCTGTGTACTCTATGTACTCTGTGTGTACTCTGTGTACTCTATGTACTCTGTGTACTCTGTGTACTCTATGTGTACTCTGTGTAATCTATGTACTCTATGTGTACTCTGTGTACTCTGTGTGTACTCTGTGTACTCTATGTACTCTGTGTACTCTGTGTACTCTATGTGTACTCTGTGTAATCTATGTACTCTATGTGTACTCTGTGTACTCTGTGTGTACTCTGTGTACTCTATGTGTACTCTGTGTGTACTCTATGTACTCTATGTACTCTGTGTACTCTGTGTACTTTATGTACTCTGTGTACTCTATGTACTCTGTGTGTACTCTGTGTGTACACTGTGTACTCTATGTACTCTGTGTGTACTCTGTGTGTACTCTGTGTGTACTCAGTGTACTCTGTGTACTCCGTGTACTCTGTGTATTCAGTGTACTCTGTGTACTCTGTGTACTATGTGTACTCCATGTACTCTGTGTACTCTGTGTACTATGTGTACTCCGTGTACTATGTGTACTCCGTGTACTATGTGTACTATGTGTACTCCGTGTACTCTGTGTGTACTCTGTGTACTCCATTTACTCAGTGTACTCTGTGTACTCCGTTTACTCCGTGTACTATGTGTACTCCGTGTGCTCTGTTTACTCCGTGTACTATGTGTACTCCGTGTGCTCTGTTTACTCCGTGTACTATGTGTACTCCGTGTGCTCTGTTTACTCCGTGTACTATGTGTACTCCGTGTACTCTGTTTACTCCGTGTACTATGTGTGTACTCCGTGTACTCCTATAATAACTATAATAATTACTCATTAATATAATAATAACTAATAGCTATAATTATAACTAATTACTATAATAACTCATAATTATAATATAACTAATAATCTCGTTATCATCAGTTATTATTTTATATATCATCTCTACAGGTTTTATCTGCTGTTTTCTGGATGATAACTTTATTATTATTATTATCATTATTATAATTATCATCATCTGTAAATTCATCTTGTGAATTAAAATAAATAAATGAAAAGGTCACATATGATATAATGTACAGTATATAATGTAATTAATGTATTTAATGTATTTAATGCATATAATGTATATATAATGTACAATATATAATGTTTATATATAATGTACAGCATATAATGTATATAATGTTTTTTAATGTATATAATGTACAGCATATAATGTATATATAATGTAATTCAATTCAATTCAATTCAATCTATTTTTGTATAGCGTCAAATCATAACAGAAGTTATCTCAAGATGCTTTATATATAGAGCAGGTCTTAGACCGTACAGTATATAATGTATATAATGTGTTTAATGTATATAATGTACAGTATATAGTCTATATAATGTATTTAATGTATATATAATGTACTATATATAATGTATATATAAAGTGCGCAATATAATGTACAGTGTATAATTTATAAAATATGTTTAATGTATATATAATGTACTGTATATAATGTATATAATGTACAGTATATCATGTATATAATGTACTGTATATAATGTATATAATGTACAGTATATCATGTATATAATGTATAGTATATAATGTATATAATGTACAGTATATCATGTATATAATGTATAGTATATCATGTATATAATGTACAGTATATCATGTATATAATGTACAGTATATCATGTATATAATGTACAGTATATCATGTATATAATGTACAGTATATCATGTATATAATGTACAGTATATCATGTATATAATGTACAGTATATCATGTATATCATGTATATAATGTACTGTATATCATGTATATAATGTACTGTATATCATGTATATAATGTACAGTATATCATGTATATAATGTACTGTATATCATGTATATAATGTACAGTATATCATGTATATCATGTATATCATGTATATAATGTACTGTATATCATGTATATAATGTACAGTATATCATGTATATCATGTATATAATGTACTGTATATCATGTATATAATGTACTGTATATCATGTATATAATGTACAGTATATCATGTATATAATGTACTGTATATCATGTATATAATGTACAGTATATCATGTATATCATGTATATAATGTACTGTATATCATGTATATAATGTACTGTATATCATGTATATAATGTACTGTATATCATGTATATAATGTACTGTATATCATGTATATAATGTACAGTATATCATGTATATAATGTACAGTATATCATGTATATAATGTACAGTATATCATGTATATCATGTATATAATGTACTGTATATCATGTATATAATATATATAATGTACTGTATATCATGTATATAATGTACAGTATATCATGTATATCATGTATATAATGTACTGTATATCATGTATATAATGTACTGTATATCATGTATATAATGTACAGTATATCATGTATATCATGTATATAATGTACAGTATATCATGTATATCATGTATATCATGTATATAATGTACTGTATATCATGTATATAATGTACAGTATATCATGTATATCATGTATATAATGTACTGTATATCATGTATATAATGTACTGTATATCATGTATATAATGTACAGTATATCATGTATATCATGTATATAATGTACTGTATATCATGTATATAATGTACTGTATATCATGTATATAATGTACAGTATATCATGTATATAATGTACAGTATATCATGTATATAATGTACAGTATATCATGTATATCATGTATATAATGTACTGTATATCATGTATATAATGTACTGTATATCATGTATATAATGTACAGTATATCATGTATATAATGTACAGTATATCATGTATATCATGTATATAATGTACTGTATATCATGTATATAATGTACAGTATATCATGTATATAATGTACAGTATATCATGTATATAATGTATATAATGTACTGTATATCATGTATATAATGTACAGTATATCATGTATATCATGTATATAATGTACTGTATATCATGTATATAATGTACAGTATATCATGTATATAATGTACAGTATATCATGTATATAATGTACAGTATATCATGTATATCATGTATATAATGTACTGTATATCATGTATATAATGTACTGTATATCATGTATATAATGTACAGTATATCATGTATATCATGTATATAATGTACAGTATATCATGTATATAATGTATATAATGTACTGTATATCATGTATATAATGTATAGTATATAATGTATATCATTTATATAATGTATAGTATATAATGTATATAATTTATTTAATATGTATATATAATGTACTGTATATAATGTTAATATAATGTATAGGAGAAAGGAGGCGAGGAGGCGAGGAGGTGAGGAGGCAAGGAGACGAGAATAGAGGAGGCGAAGAGACGAGGATAGAGTAGGTGAGGATAGAGTAGGTGAGGAGGTGAGGATAGTGGAGGTGAGGAAGTGAGGATAGAGGAGGTGAGGATAGAGGAGGTAAGGAAAGAGGAGATGAGGATAGAAGAGGTGAGGATGCAGGAGGTGAGGAGGACAGGATAGAGAAGACGAGGATAGAGGAGGTGAGGATAGAGGAGGTGAGGAGGAGAGGATAGAGGACACGAGGATAGAGGAGACGAGGATAGAGTAGGTGAGGATAGAGGAGGTGAAGATAGATGAGGTGAGGATAGAGGAGGTGAGGAAGTGAGGATAGAGGAGGTGAGGATAGAGGAGGTAAGGAAAGAGGAGATGAGGATAGAAGAGGTGAGGATACAGGAGGTGAGGAGGACAGGATAGAGAAGACGAGGATAGAGGAGGTGAGGATAGAGGAGGTGAGGAGGAGAGGATAGAGGACACGAGGATAGAGGAGACGAGGATAGAGTAGGTGAGGATAGAGAAGGTGAAGATAGATGAGGTGAGGATAGAGGAGGTGAGGAAGTGAGGATAGAGCAGGTGAGGATAGAGGAGGTAAGGAAGTGAGGATAGAGGAGGTGAGGATAGAGGAGGTGAAGATAGATGAGGTGAGGATAGAGGAGGTGAGGAAGTGAGGATAGAGGAGGTGAGGATAGAGGAGGTGAAGATAGATGAGGTGAGGAAGTGAGGATAGAGGAGGTGAGGATAGAGGAGGTAAGGAAAGAGGAGATGAGGATAGAAGAGGTGAGGATGCAGGAGGTGAGGAGGACAGGATAGAGGAGACGAGGATAGAGGAGACGAGGATAGAGGAGGTGAGGATAGAGGAGGTGAGGAGGAGAGGATAGAGGACACGAGGATAGAGGAGACGAGGATAGAGTAGGTGAGGATAGAGGAGGTGAAGATAGATGAGGTGAGGAAGTGAGGATAGAGGAGGTGAGGATAGAGGAGGTAAGGAAAGAGGAGATGAGGATAGAAGAGGTGAGGATGCAGGAGGTGAGGAGGACAGGATAGAGGAGACGAGGATAGAGGAGACGAGGATAGAGGAGGTGAGGATAGAGGAGGTGAGGAGGAGAGGATAGAGGACACGAGGATAGAGGAGACGAGGATAGAGTAGGTGAGGATAGAGGAGATGAGGATAAAGGATGTGAGGAGGTGAGGATACAGGTGGAGAGGATACAGGAGGTGAGGATAGAGGAGATAAGGATAGAGGAGGTGAGGATACAGGAGGTGAGGATAGAGGAGATAAGGATAGAGGAGGTGAGGATACAGGAGGTGAGGATAGAGGAGATAAGGATAGAGGAGGTGAGGATACAGGAGGTGAGGATAGAGGATGCACCGACTAGAGGACTGAGAGGAGGTCACCTGATCTGTCTCTCTGGTCTGATGACCCGGATGATGCTCCTCCCCCTGAAATCCATCCCCCGGTTGCCATGGAGACCAGAACCCGAGCAGGAGGAGCCACTGGTCCTCTGATCCTCCGGTGTGATCCCCCGGTCCCCCTGCAGGATCCTCCTCCCGGTCCCCCCCGTCCCCCTCCGGTCCTCCTGCAGGACCCCGGTCCTCCTCCGTCATGCCGTCCCGACAGCAGCAGGTGGTGTTCTCGGTCTCGGGTCTGCTGGGTCTCTGCTGTGTCCTCACGGCCTCGGTGTCCTCCGGTCTCCCGTTTTGGCTCAGCGGGACCGTGCTGTGCCGGACCGGAGCGGACCTGGTCAACGCTACCGGACCCGAACTGGACAAGTTCCTGGGTCCGCTGAACTACGGCCTGTTCCAGGGGGAGAGGGTGAAGCAGTGCGGCCTGGGGGGCAGGCCGTCCCGGTTCTCAGGTGAGTCCTCTATACCGGGTTACAGGGTCTAGCGCTGGGGGGCAGGTGAGTCCTCTATACCGGGTTACAGGGTCTAGCGCTGGGGGGCAGGTGAGTCCTCTATACCGGGTTACAGGGTCTAGCGCTGGGGGGCAGGTGAGTCCTCTATACCGGGTTACAGGGTCTAGGGCTGGGGGGCAGGTGAGTCCTCCTCAGCTTCACTTCAACCGGTCCAGCTTTAATCTAAAGGTTTAAAGGGTTAAAGGTTTAAAGGGTTAAAGGGTTAAAGGTTTAAAGGGTTAAAGGGTTAAAGGGTTAAAGGTTTAAAGGGTTAAAGGGTTAAAGGTTTAAAGGGTTAAAGGGTTAAAGGGTTAAAGGGTTAAAGGTTTAAAGGTTTAAAGGGTTAAAGGGTTAAAGGGTTAAAGGGTTAAAGGTTTAAAGGGTTAAAGGGTTAAAGGGTTAAAGGGTTAAAGGTTTAAAGGTTTAAAGGGTTAAAGGGTTAAAGGGTTAAAGGGTTAAAGGGTTAAAGGGTTAAAGGGTTAAAGGTTTAAAGGTTTAAAGGGTTAAAGGGTTAAAGGGTTAAAGGGTTAAAGGGTTAAAGGGTTAAAGGGTTAAAGGTTTAAAGGTTTAAAGGGTTAAAGGGTTAAAGGGTTAAAGGGTTAAAGGTTTAAAGGGTTAAAGGTTTAAAGGGTTAAAGGGTTAAAGGTTTAAAGGGTTAAAGGTTTAAAGGGTTAAAGGGTTAAAGGGTTAAAGGTTTAAAGGGTTAAAGGGTTAAAGGGTTAAAGGTTTAAAGGTTTAAAGGGTTAAAGGTTTAAAGGTTTAAAGGGTTAAAGGGTTAAAGGGTTAAAGGGTTAAAGGGTTAAAGGTTTAAAGGGTTAAAGGGTTAAAGGTTTAAAGGGTTAAAGGGTTAAAGGGTTAAAGGTTTAAAGGGTTAAAGGTTTAAAGGGTTAAAGGGTTAAAGGGTTAAAGGTTTAAAGGGTTAAAGGGTTAAAGGGTTAAAGGTTTAAAGGGTTAAAGGTTTAAAGGGTTAAAGGGTTAAAGGGTTAAAGGTTTAAAGGTTTAAAGGGTTAAAGGTTTAAAGGTTTAAAGGGTTAAAGGGTTAAAGGGTTAAAGGGTTAAAGGTTTAAAGGGTTAAAGGTTTAAAGGGTTAAAGGGTTAAAGGTTTAAAGGGTTAAAGGTTTAAAGGGTTAAAGGGTTAAAGGGTTAAAGGTTTAAAGGTTTAAAGGGTTAAAGGTTTAAAGGTTTAAAGGGTTAAAGGGTTAAAGGGTTAAAGGGTTAAAGGGTTAAAGGGTTAAAGGTTTAAAGGGTTAAAGGGTTAAAGGGTTAAAGGTTTAAAGGGTTAAAGGTTTAAAGGTTTAAAGGGTTAAAGGTTTAAAGGTTTAAAGGGTTAAAGGGTTAAAGGTTTAAAGGGTTAAAGGGTTAAAGGGTTAAAGGTTTAAAGGGTTAAAGGTTTAAAGGGTTAAAGGTTTAAAGGGTTAAAGGTTTAAAGGTTTAAAGGGTTAAAGGGTTAAAGGTTTAAAGGTTTAAAGGGTTAAAGGGTTAAAGGGTTAAAGGTTTAAAGGGTTAAAGGGTTAAAGGTTTAAAGGGTTAAAGGTTTAAAGGGTTAAAGGGTTAAAGGTTTAAAGGGTTAAAGGTTTAAAGGGTTAAAGGTTTAAAGGGTTAAAGGGTTAAAGGGTTAAAGGTTTAAAGGGTTAAAGGGTTAAAGGGTTAAAGGTTTAAAGGGTTAAAGGTTTAAAGGGTTAAAGGGTTAAAGGTTTAAAGGGTTAAAGGTTTAAAGGGTTAAAGGTTTAAAGGGTTAAAGGTTTAAAGGGTTAAAGGGTTAAAGGTTTAAAGGTTTAAAGGGTTAAAGGGTTAAAGGTTTAAAGGGTTAAAGGGTTAAAGGGTTAAAGGTTTAAAGGTTTAAAGGGTTAAAGGGTTAAAGGGTTAAAGGTTTAAAGGGTTAAAGGTTTAAAGGGTTAAAGGTTTAAAGGTTTAAAGGGTTAAAGGGTTAAAGGGTTAAAGGTTTAAAGGGTTAAAGGGTTAAAGGTTTAAAGGTTTAAAGGGTTAAAGGGTTAAAGGTTTAAAGGGTTAAAGGGTTAAAGGTTTAAAGGGTTAAAGGGTTAAAGGGTTAAAGGGTTAAAGGTTTAAAGGTTTAAAGGGTTAAAGGTTTAAAGGGTTAAAGGTTTAAAGGGTTAAAGGTTTAAAGGGTTAAAGGGTTAAAGGTTTAAAGGGTTAAAGGGTTAAAGGGTTAAAGGTTTAAAGGGTTAAAGGGTTAAAGGGTTAAAGGTTTAAAGGGTTAAAGGGTTAAAGGTTTAAAGGTTTAAAGGGTTAAAGGTTTAAAGGTTTAAAGGGTTAAAGGGTTAAAGGGTTAAAGGTTTAAAGGGTTAAAGGGTTAAAGGTTTAAAGGGTTAAAGGGTTAAAGGTTTAAAGGGTTAAAGGGTTAAAGGTTTAAAGGGTTAAAGGTTTAAAGGGTTAAAGGTTTAAAGGGTTAAAGGTTTAAAGCAGGGATGTCCAAACTTTTTTCACTGAGGGCCACATACAGAAAAATATACGAAAGGCTGGGCCACTCACTAGAGGTGAGGTATATCCCCTCACCTCTAGGGTTTTAAAATTAACAAAATTAATCAAATGAGGTAAATTATGCTTGATATTTGAATATGCTTAAAGAAAAAAAAATCCTACATCAGAACTTTCCATTAATGTGTTTTCATTTATTTTGTTACAAAAAGGGTTGGCAGCTCATTCTCAAAACAGCAGCCTGAGATTGCTTCTTAGTCAGGATGGTGATCCCCTTTCACAGCTCTGTATACAGGGGGACAATAAGGGGAAAAGGGGATGGGTATATTAATAATAAGTTATTGGGGTTGTTAACAAATCAACTAACGTTTTTGATGAAATGTTATCAACTTTAATTGACTGAATTTATGAAGTAATTGGGCTTTTGAACACATGAATACTGTGTAATATATTTTAACTCACCTATAATGGGAACAGCACTGCACTTAATGGGAGCAGTGATGCTGCGCTTTGGACTGAAGGATGGCTGGCAGGTCGGGAGTAAGTTTGGTGGTTGAGATGCGGAGGACATCACAGAGATGGCTGTCGGTCATTTTGGTTCTCAGTCTGCTTTTGTTCAGAGTTAACAGAGAAAATGTTTGCTCACATATGTATGTTGAGCCGAACAGACTCATCATTCGTTTTGCGTGGCGTCGCATCAGAGGAAACTTGGCCTCTTCCAAGCTCCGGTAGAAGTCGGGTAGGGGGAGAAGCTGATGCTGATTCTTCAGAGAATCATCACACTGCATTTCGATGAGCTCTAATTGCAGACTCTCTTCCACTTCTTCTGCATCCATCAGGAAGGGAGTCGAGAACAGCTTCATTTCTTTCTCAATGGCAGAAAAATCTTGGAAGCGCTGACTGAATTCTGTCATGAGAGATGTGATGACAGACACATATTTTCCCTTTTTAGCAGAAAGGTTGACCTCTGGAAAAGCAACTTTGACTTCGGACAGCGTGGGGAAGTGCGCAACATTGAAGTTACGTAGCTGTGTCTCAAAGAGACGAAGCTTCACACAGAATGCTTTCATGTGTGCGTAAAGTTGTGGCACAAGCTGGTCTTTGCCTTGCAGGCTCTTGTTCAGTGTGTTGAGATGACCAGTAAGATCAACTAGAAAAGCCAGGTCTGCCAACCATAGAGGGTCACTCAGTTCATGAAGAGGTCGGTCCTTCTCTTTCAAAAACGGATCAATTTCTGATCTCAGGGAATAAAACCGCTGCAGCACGGAGCCGCGACTGAGCCAGCGCACTTCAGAATGATAAAGTAGGTCCCCGTATTCAGCATCAACATCAGATAGGAAAGCTTGAAATTCCCTGTGATGGAGCCCTCGTGCTCGAATTATGTTGACAGTTTTCACAACTGTGTTCATCACATCGCCAAGCTGGACTGTCTTGGCACAGAGGGCTTCTTGGTGGATGATACAGTGCATTTTAACAGCCTCACCTCCACTCTCTCGCACCTTGGCGCACACCATAGAGGCCATTCCTTTGCGCTCGCCCGTCATAGCTGGAGCCCCATCGGTTGTAACTCCACACAGCTTGTCCCATTTAAGTCCCATCTTGTCAATTGCATCTGACACAGCTTCAAACATGTCCTTACCCGTTGTTGTGCCCTTGAGACCCTTGAGATCAAGCAGCTCCTCCGTAATGCAAAAGTTATCGTCAACTCCACGCAAAACAATGAACAGCTGTGCGGTGTCTGTGGTGTCTGTGCTCTCATCACATGCAATCGAGTAAAAATGAAAAGCACAAGCTTTATGTGATACTTGATGCTTTAAGTTAGCTGACAAGTCTTCGATTCGCCGCACACCTGTGTTTCTGGACGCGCTCACGCTGTTGAATTCATGCATCTTTTCCGGGCACATTATTCCTGCGACTTTAGTGAGGCACTGTTTTATGAAGTCCCCATCTGAGAAAGGTTTCCCGTGTCGCGCTATGAGTTGAGCTACTTCGTAGCTAGCTATTGTAGCATTTTCTTGTGTTTTGTTAGCACGGAAAAAATACTGTTGTTGAGCTAGCAGGCTAGCTGCCATTAGCTTTACTTTCTCTTCTCGATCAACACCAGTGTAGGACGTGTAGGTCTGATGTTTGGTTTCGTAGTGTCTTCGTACATTATACTCTTTCGTCACTGCAACAGTTTCATTGCAAATCAAACAGACACACTTCCCCTTGACCTCTATGAAAAAATATTCATTTTCCCACTGTGTCTGAAATTTTCTGCACTCACTTGCTATCTTGCGTTTCTTTGGTTCTGCCATTTTTGGTCATCCGTGGCAAACTTTTTCTTTGATTAATTGTGTTTTGCAGAGAATCTGCCTTGTTGAAGGCAGTAGCTCCATCTCGTGGTAAAACTAAGAACTACAATACACTCAAGTGCAAGTTTCATATGTGGGCCACATTCCATTATAGTTTTAGAATTTGCTGCGGGCCAATTAAAAGTGGACCACGGGCCGCAGTTGGCCCGCGGGCCGTAGTTTGGACACCCCTGGTTTAAAGGGTTAAAGGTTTAAAGGGTTAAAGGTTTAAAGGGTTAAAGGGTTAAAGGTTTAAAGGTTTAAAGGTTTAAAGGGTTAAAGGGTTAAAGGGTTAAAGGTTTAAAGGGTTAAAGGTTTAAAGGGTTAAAGGTTTAAAGGGTTAAAGGGTTAAAGGTTTAAAGGTTTAAAGGTTTAAAGGGTTAAAGGTTTAAAGGGTTAAAGGTTTAAAGGGTTAAAGGGTTAAAGGTTTAAAGGGTTAAAGGGTTAAAGGGTTAAAGGTTTAAAGGGTTAAAGGGTTAAAGGTTTAAAGGGTTAAAGGGTTAAAGGTTTAAAGGGTTAAAGGTTTAAAGGGTTAAAGGTTTAAAGGGTTAAAGGGTTAAAGGGTTAAAGGTTTAAAGGTTTAAAGGTTTAAAGGGTTAAAGGTTTAAAGGGTTAAAGGTTTAAAGGGTTAAAGGGTTAAAGGTTTAAAGGGTTAAAGGGTTAAAGGGTTAAAGGTTTAAAGGGTTAAAGGTTTAAAGGGTTAAAGGTTTAAAGGGTTAAAGGGTTAAAGGGTTAAAGGTTTAAAGGGTTAAAGGTTTAAAGGGTTAAAGGTTTAAAGGGTTAAAGGTTTAAAGGGTTAAAGGGTTAAAGGTTTAAAGGGTTAAAGGTTTAAAGGGTTAAAGGTTTAAAGGGTTAAAGGTTTAAAGGGTTAAAGGGTTAAAGGTTTAAAGGGTTAAAGGGTTAAAGGGTTAAAGGTTTAAAGGGTTAAAGGTTTAAAGGGTTAAAGGTTTAAAGGGTTAAAGGGTTAAAGGGTTAAAGGTTTAAAGGGTTAAAGGGTTAAAGGGTTAAAGGTTTAAAGGGTTAAAGGTTTAAAGGGTTAAAGGTTTAAAGGGTTAAAGGGTTAAAGGTTTAAAGGTTTAAAGGGTTAAAGGGTTAAAGGTTTAAAGGGTTAAAGGTTTAAAGGTTTAAAGGGTTAAAGGGTTAAAGGGTTAAAGGTTTAAAGGGTTAAAGGTTTAAAGGGTTAAAGGTTTAAAGGTTTAAAGGTTTAAAGGTTTAAAGGGTTAAAGGTTTAAAGGTTTAAAGGTTTAAAGGGTTAAAGGGTTAAAGGGTTAAAGGTTTAAAGGGTTAAAGGTTTAAAGGGTTAAAGGTTTAAAGGTTTAAAGGTTTAAAGGGTTAAAGGTTTAAAGGGTTAAAGGTTTTTCTTATTGATGTCAATCAATTAGAATATAGTTAATCACAATTAATCACACATTATTCATCTGTTCTACATTTATATAATAATATATTTTATATATATATATTATATATAAATGATATATTTATATTATATTATTATAATAAATAATACCTTTAAAGGTTTAAAGGTATTATTTAGAGGTATTTTAAGGTGTTGGAGATCAACAGGTTCTGATGTCAGCTGATCGTTAATTATTAACATATTTACTCTGAATAATTCAGAGTATCTATAAACAGCCAGTAGTAAGTACTACTACTAATACTATACAGGATATACTACTAATACTACACAGGATATACTACTGATACTACACAGGATATACTACTAATACTACACAGGATATACTACGAATACTACTACTAATACTACACAGGATATACTACTAATACTATACAGGATATACTACTAATACTAATACTAATACTACACAGGATATACTACGAATACTACTACTAATACTATACAGGATATACTACTAATACTAATACTAATACTATACAGGATATACTACTAATACTAATACTAATACTACACAGGATATACTACGAATACTACTACTAATACTATACAGGATATACTACTGATACTACACAGGATATACTACGAATACTACTACTAATACTACACAGGATATACTACTAATACTACACAGGATATACTACTGATACTACACAGGATATACTACTAATACTACACAGGATATACTACTAATACTAATACTAATACTACACAGGATATACTACTAATACTACACAGGATATACTACTAATACTACACAGGATATACTACTAATACTAATACTAATACTACACAGGATATACTACTGATACTACACAGGATATACTACTGATACTACACAGGATATACTACTAATACTACACAGGATATACTACTAATACTACACAGGATATACTACTGATACTACACAGGATATACTACTAATACTACACAGGATATACTACTGATACTACACAGGATATACTACTAATACTACACAGGATATACTACTAATACTACACAGGATATACTACTGATACTACACAGGATATACTACTACTACTAATACTACACAGGATATACTACTAATACTACACAGGATATACTACTAATACTACACAGGATATACTACTGATACTAATACTAATACTACACAGGATATACTACTGATACTACACAGGATATACTACTAATACTACACAGGATATACTACTAATACTACACAGGATATACTACTGATACTACACAGGATATACTACTAATACTAATACTACACAGAATATACTACTAATACTAATACTACACAGGATATACTACTAATACTACACAGATATACTACTAATACTAATACTACACAGGATATACTACTAATACTACACAGGATATACTACTAATACTACACAGGATATACTACTAATACTAATACTACACAGGATATACTACTAATACTAATACTACACAGGATATACTACTGATACTACACATGATATACTACTAATACTACACCGGATATACTACTAATACTACACAGGATATACTACTGATACTACACAGGATATACTACTAATACTACACAGGATATACTACTAATACTAATACTAATACTACACAGGATATACTACTGATACTACACAGGATATACTACTGATACTACACAGGATATACTACTAATACTACACAGGATATACTACTAATACTACACAGGATATACTACTGATACTACACAGGATATACTACTAATACTACACAGGATATACTACTGATACTACACAGGATATACTACTAATACTACACAGGATATACTACTAATACTACACAGGATATACTACTGATACTACACAGGATATACTACTAATACTAATACTAATACTACACAGGATATACTACTGATACTACACAGGATATACTACTAATACTACACAGGATATACTACTGATACTAATACTAATACTACACAGGATATACTACTGATACTACACAGGATATACTACTAATACTACACAGGATATACTACTAATACTACACAGGATATACTACTGATACTACACAGGATATACTACTAATACTACACAGGATATACTACTAATACTACACAGGATATACTACTGATACTACACAGGATATACTACTAATACTAATACTACACAGAATATACTACTAATACTAATACTACACAGGATATACTACTAATACTACACAGATATACTACTAATACTAATACTACACAGGATATACTACTAATACTACACAGGATATACTACTAATACTAATACTACACAGGATATACTACTAATACTAATACTACACAGGATATACTACTGATACTACACATGATATACTACTAATACTACACCGGATATACTACTAATACTACACAGGATATACTACTGATACTACACAGGATATACTACTACTACTAATACTACACAGGATATACTACTAATACTACACAGGATATACTACTAATACTAATACTACACAGGATATACTACTAATACTAATACTACACAGGATATACTACTAATACTAATACTACACAGGATATACTACTAATACTACACAGGATATACTACTAATACTACACAGGATATACTACTAATACTACACAGGATATACTACTAATACTACACAGGATATACTACTAATACTAATACTACACAGGATATACTACTAATACTACACAGGATATACTACTAATACTACACAGGATATACTACTGATACTACACAGGATATACTACTAATACTACACAGGATATACTACTAATACTACACAGGATATACTACTAATACTACACAGGATATACTACTAATACTACACAGGATATACTACTGATACTACACAGGATATACTACTGATACTACACAGGATATACTACTAATACTACACAGGATATACTACTAATACTACACAGGATATACTACTAATACTACACAGGATATACTACTACTACTAATACTACACAGGATATACTACTAATACTACACAGGATATACTACTGATACTACACAGGATATACTACTAATACTACACAGGATATACTACTAATACTACACAGGATATACTACTAATACTACACAGGATATACTACTAATACTACACAGGATATACTACTGATACTACACAGGATATACTACTAATACTACACAGGATATACTACTAATACTACACAGGATATACTACTGATACTACACAGGATATACTACTAATACTACACAGGATATACTACTAATACTACACAGGATATACTACTAATACTACACAGGATATACTACTAATACTACACAGGATATACTACTAATACTACACAGGATATACTACTGATACTACACAGGATATACTACTAATACTACACAGATATACTACTAATACTACACAGGATATACTACTAATACTAATACTACACAGGATATACTACTAATACTACACAGGATATACTACTGATACTACACAGGATATACTACTAATACTAATACTAATACTACACAGGATATACTACTAATACTACACAGGATATACTACTGATACTACACAGGATATACTACTAATACTACACAGGATATACTACTAATACTACACAGGATATACTACTAATACTACACAGGATATACTACTAATACTACACAGGATATACTACTAATACTAATACTACACAGGATATACTACTAATACTACACAGGATATACTACTGATACTACACAGGATATACTACTACTACTAATACTACACAGGATATACTACTAATACTACACAGGATATACTACTACTACTAATACTACACAGGATATACTACTAATACTACACAGGATATACTACTGATACTACACAGGATATACTACTAATACTACACAGGATATACTACTGATACTACACAGGATATACTACTGATACTACACAGGATATACTACTAATACTACACAGGATATACTACTGATACTACACAGGATATTCTACTAATACTACACAGGATATACTACTGATACTACACAGGATATACTACTAATACTACACAGGATATACTACTAATACTACACAGGATATACTACTACTACTAATACTACACAGGATATACTACTACTACTAATACTACACAGGATATACTACTGATACTACACAGGATATACTACTGATACTACACAGGATATACTACTACTACTAATACTACACAGGATATACTACTAATACTACACAGGATATACTACTAATACTACACAGGATATACTACTACTACTAATACTACACAGGATATACTACTAATACTACACAGGATATACTACTACTACTAATACTACACAGGATATACTACTACTACTACACAGGATATACTACTGATACTACACAGGATATACTACTAATACTACACAGGATATACTACTACTACTAATACTACACAGGATATACTACTACTACTACACAGGATATACTACTAATACTACACAGGATATACTACTAATTCTACACAGGATATACTACTACTACTACACAGGATATACTACTAATACTACACAGGATATACTACTACTACTAATACTACACAGGATATACTACTACTACTAATACTACACAGGATATACTACTGATACTACACAGGATATACTACTAATACTACACAGGATATACTACTAATACTACACAGGATATACTACTAATACTACACAGGATATACTACTAATACTACACAGGATATACTACTACTACTAATACTACACAGGATATACTACTACTACTAATACTACACAGGATATACTACTAATACTACACAGGATATACTACTAATACTACACAGGATATACTACTACTACTAATACTACACAGGATATACTACTAATACTACACAGGATATACTACTGATACTACACAGGATATACTACTAATACTACACAGGATATACTACTGATACTACACAGGATATACTACTGATACTACACAGGATATACTACTAATACTACACAGGATATTCTACTAATACTACACAGGATATACTACTGATACTACACAGGATATACTACTAATACTACACAGGATATACTACTAATACTACACAGGATATACTACTAATACTACACAGGATATACTACTACTACTAATACTACACAGGATATACTACTGATACTACACAGGATATACTACTGATACTACACAGGATATACTACTACTACTAATACTACACAGGATATACTACTAATACTACACAGGATATACTACTAATACTACACAGGATATACTACTACTACTAATACTACACAGGATATACTACTAATACTACACAGGATATACTACTACTACTAATACTACACAGGATATACTACTACTACTACACAGGATATACTACTGATACTACACAGGATATACTACTAATACTACACAGGATATACTACTACTACTAATACTACACAGGATATACTACTACTACTACACAGGATATACTACTAATACTACACAGGATATACTACTACTACTACACAGGATATACTACTAATACTACACAGGATATACTACTACTACTACACAGGATATACTACTAATACTACACAGGATATACTACTACTACTAATACTACACAGGATATACTACTACTACTAATACTACACAGGATATACTACTACTACTACACAGGATATACTACTAATACTACACAGGATATACTACTGATACTACACAGGATATACTACTAATACTACACAGGATATACTACTGATACTATACAGGATATACTACTAATACTAATACTAATACTACACAGGATATACTACGAATACTACTACTAATACTATACAGGATATACTACTGATACTACACAGGATATACTACGAATACTACTACTAATACTACACAGGATATACTACTAATACTACACAGGATATACTACTGATACTACACAGGATATACTACTAATACTACACAGGATATACTACTAATACTAATACTAATACTACACAGGATATACTACTAATACTACACAGGATATACTACTAATACTACACAGGATATACTACTAATACTAATACTAATACTACACAGGATATACTACTGATACTACACAGGATATACTACTGATACTACACAGGATATACTACTAATACTACACAGGATATACTACTAATACTACACAGGATATACTACTGATACTACACAGGATATACTACTAATACTACACAGGATATACTACTGATACTACACAGGATATACTACTAATACTACACAGGATATACTACTAATACTACACAGGATATACTACTGATACTACACAGGATATACTACTACTACTAATACTACACAGGATATACTACTAATACTACACAGGATATACTACTAATACTACACAGGATATACTACTGATACTAATACTAATACTACACAGGATATACTACTGATACTACACAGGATATACTACTAATACTACACAGGATATACTACTAATACTACACAGGATATACTACTGATACTACACAGGATATACTACTAATACTAATACTACACAGAATATACTACTAATACTAATACTACACAGGATATACTACTAATACTACACAGATATACTACTAATACTAATACTACACAGGATATACTACTAATACTACACAGGATATACTACTAATACTACACAGGATATACTACTAATACTAATACTACACAGGATATACTACTAATACTAATACTACACAGGATATACTACTGATACTACACATGATATACTACTAATACTACACCGGATATACTACTAATACTACACAGGATATACTACTGATACTACACAGGATATACTACTAATACTACACAGGATATACTACTAATACTAATACTAATACTACACAGGATATACTACTGATACTACACAGGATATACTACTGATACTACACAGGATATACTACTAATACTACACAGGATATACTACTAATACTACACAGGATATACTACTGATACTACACAGGATATACTACTAATACTACACAGGATATACTACTGATACTACACAGGATATACTACTAATACTACACAGGATATACTACTAATACTACACAGGATATACTACTGATACTACACAGGATATACTACTAATACTAATACTAATACTACACAGGATATACTACTGATACTACACAGGATATACTACTAATACTACACAGGATATACTACTGATACTAATACTAATACTACACAGGATATACTACTGATACTACACAGGATATACTACTAATACTACACAGGATATACTACTAATACTACACAGGATATACTACTGATACTACACAGGATATACTACTAATACTACACAGGATATACTACTAATACTACACAGGATATACTACTGATACTACACAGGATATACTACTAATACTAATACTACACAGAATATACTACTAATACTAATACTACACAGGATATACTACTAATACTACACAGATATACTACTAATACTAATACTACACAGGATATACTACTAATACTACACAGGATATACTACTAATACTAATACTACACAGGATATACTACTAATACTAATACTACACAGGATATACTACTGATACTACACATGATATACTACTAATACTACACCGGATATACTACTAATACTACACAGGATATACTACTGATACTACACAGGATATACTACTACTACTAATACTACACAGGATATACTACTAATACTACACAGGATATACTACTAATACTAATACTACACAGGATATACTACTAATACTAATACTACACAGGATATACTACTAATACTAATACTACACAGGATATACTACTAATACTACACAGGATATACTACTAATACTACACAGGATATACTACTAATACTACACAGGATATACTACTAATACTACACAGGATATACTACTAATACTAATACTACACAGGATATACTACTAATACTACACAGGATATACTACTAATACTACACAGGATATACTACTGATACTACACAGGATATACTACTAATACTACACAGGATATACTACTAATACTACACAGGATATACTACTAATACTACACAGGATATACTACTAATACTACACAGGATATACTACTGATACTACACAGGATATACTACTGATACTACACAGGATATACTACTAATACTACACAGGATATACTACTAATACTACACAGGATATACTACTAATACTACACAGGATATACTACTACTACTAATACTACACAGGATATACTACTAATACTACACAGGATATACTACTGATACTACACAGGATATACTACTAATACTACACAGGATATACTACTAATACTACACAGGATATACTACTAATACTACACAGGATATACTACTAATACTACACAGGATATACTACTGATACTACACAGGATATACTACTAATACTACACAGGATATACTACTAATACTACACAGGATATACTACTGATACTACACAGGATATACTACTAATACTACACAGGATATACTACTAATACTACACAGGATATACTACTAATACTACACAGGATATACTACTAATACTACACAGGATATACTACTAATACTACACAGGATATACTACTGATACTACACAGGATATACTACTAATACTACACAGATATACTACTAATACTACACAGGATATACTACTAATACTAATACTACACAGGATATACTACTAATACTACACAGGATATACTACTGATACTACACAGGATATACTACTAATACTAATACTAATACTACACACAGGATATACTACTAATACTACACAGGATATACTACTGATACTACACAGGATATACTACTAATACTACACAGGATATACTACTAATACTACACAGGATATACTACTAATACTACACAGGATATACTACTAATACTACACAGGATATACTACTAATACTAATACTACACAGGATATACTACTAATACTACACAGGATATACTACTGATACTACACAGGATATACTACTACTACTAATACTACACAGGATATACTACTAATACTACACAGGATATACTACTACTACTAATACTACACAGGATATACTACTAATACTACACAGGATATACTACTGATACTACACAGGATATACTACTAATACTACACAGGATATACTACTGATACTACACAGGATATACTACTAATACTACACAGGATATACTACTAATACTACACAGGATATACTACTGATACTACACAGGATATTCTACTAATACTACACAGGATATACTACTGATACTACACAGGATATACTACTAATACTACACAGGATATACTACTAATACTACACAGGATATACTACTACTAAATACTACACAGGATATACACTACTAATACTACACAGGATATACTACTGATACTACACAGGATATACTACTAATACTACACAGGATAAATACTACACAGGATATACTACTAATACTACACAGGATATACTACTAATACTACACAGGATATACTACTACTACTAATACTACACAGGATATACTACTAATACTACACAGGATATACTACTACTACTAATACTACACAGGATATACTACTACTACTACACAGGATATACTACTGATACTACACAGGATATACTACTAATACTACACAGGATATACTACTACTACTAATACTACACAGGATATACTACTAATACTACACAGGATATACTACTAATACTACACAGGATATACTACTAATACTACACAGGATATACTACTACTACTACACAGGATATACTACTAATACTACACAGGATATACTACTACTACTAATACTACACAGGATATACTACTACTACTAATACTACACAGGATATACTACTGATACTACACAGGATATACTACTAATACTACACAGGATATACTACTAATACTACACAGGATATACTACTAATACTACACAGGATATACTACTAATACTACACAGGATATACTACTAACTACTAATACTACACAGGATATACTACTACTACTAATACTACACAGGAAACTAATACTACTGATACTACACAGGATATACTACTGATACTACACAGGATATTCTATACACACGTATATTTCTACTAATCAGGATATACTACCCTTGATACTACACAGGATATACTACTAATACTTACAACAGGATATACTACTAATACTACACAGGAATATACTACTGATACTACACAGGATATACTACTACGACAATACTAGATATACTACTAATACTACACAGGATATTCTACTAATACTACACAGGATATACTACTGATACTACACAGGATATACTACTAATACTACACAGGATATACTACTAATACTACACAGGATATACTACTAATACTACACAGGATATACTACTACTACTAATACTACACAGGATATACTACTGATACTACACAGGATATACTACTGATACTACACAGGATATACTACTACTACTAATACTACACAGGATATACTACTAATACTACACAGGATATACTACTAATACTACACAGGATATACTACTACTACTAATACTACACAGGATATACTACTAATACTACACAGGATATACTACTACTACTAATACTACACAGGATATACTACTACTACTACACAGGATATACTACTGATACTACACAGGATATACTACTAATACTACACAGGATATACTACTACTACTAATACTACACAGGATATACTACTACTACTACACAGGATATACTACTAATACTACACAGGATATACTACTACTACTACACAGGATATACTACTAATACTACACAGGATATACTACTACTACTACACAGGATATACTACTAATACTACACAGGATATACTACTACTACTAATACTACACAGGATATACTACTACTACTAATACTACACAGGATATACTACTACTACTACACAGGATATACTACTAATACTACACAGGATATACTACTGATACTACACAGGATATACTACTAATACTACACAGGATATACTACTGATACTACACAGGATATACTACTAATACTACACAGGATATACTACTACTACTAATACTACACAGGATATACTACTACTACTAATACTACACAGGATATACTACTAATACTACACAGGATATACTACTAATACTACACAGGATATACTACTACTACTAATACTACACAGGATATACTACTAATACTAATGCTACACAGGATATACTACTAATACTACACAGGATATACTACTGATACTACACAGGATATACTACTAATACTACACAGGATATACTACTAATACTACACAGGATATACTACTGATACTACACAGGATATACTACTAATACTACACAGGATATACTACTAATACTACACAGGATATACTACTAATACTACACAGGATATACTACTAATACTACACAGGATATACTACTAATACTAATACTACACAGGATATACTACTACTACTAATACTACACAGGATATACTACTGATACTACACAGGATATACTACTACTACTAATACTACACAGGATATACTACTAATACTACACAGGATATACTACTAATACTACACAGGATATACTACTAATACTACACAGGATATACTACTAATACTACACAGGATATACTACTACTACTAATACTACACAGGATATACTACTACTACTAATACTACACAGGATATACTACTGATACTACACAGGATATACTACTACTACTAATACTACACAGGATATACTACTAATACTACACAGGATATACTACTAATACTAATACTACACAGGATATACTACTAATACTACACAGGATATACTACTAATACTACACCGGATATACTACTGATACTACACAGGATATACTACTAATACTACACAGGATATACTACTAATACTACACAGGATATACTACTAATACTACACAGGATATACTACTAATACTACACAGGATATACTACTAATACTACACAGGATATACTACTACTACTAATACTACACAGGATATACTACTAATACTACACAGGATATACTACTGATACTACACAGGATATACTACTGATACTACACAGGATATACTACTAATACTACACAGGATATACTACTAATACTACACAGGATATACTACTAATACTACACAGGATATACTACTGATACTACACATGATATACTACTAATACTAATACTACACAGGATATACTACTAATACTACACAGGATATACTACTAATACTACACAGGATATACTACTACTACTAATACTACACAGGATATACTACTACTACTAATACTACACAGGATATACTACTAATACTACACCGGATATACTACTGATACTACACAGGATATACTACTACTACTAATACTACACAGGATATACTACTAATACTACACAGGATATACTACTAATACTACACAGGATATACTACTAATACTACACAGGATATACTACTAATACTAATGCTACACAGGATATACTACTGATACTACACAGGATATACTACTGATACTACACAGGATATACTACTACTAATACTACACAGGATATACTACTAATACTACACAGGATATACTACTTATACTACACAGGATATACTACTGATACTACACGGGATATACTACTAATACTACACAGGATATACTACTAATACTACACAGGATATACTACTAATACTACACAGGATATACTACTGATACTACACAGGATATACTACTGATACTACACAGGATATACTACTAATACTACACAGGATATACTACTAATACTAATACTACACAGGATATACTACTAATACTACACAGGATATACTACTGATACTACACAGGATATATTATAGAGTATTTACTGGTCCCAGTAGGAGTAGGGAGCAGAGTGTTTACTGGTCCCAGTAGGAGTAGGGAGCAGAGTATTTACTGGTCCCAGTAGGAGTAGGGAGCAGAGTGTTTACTGGTCCCAGTAGGAGTAGGGAGCAGAGTATTTACTGGTCCCAGTAGGAGTAGGGAGCAGAGCGTTTACTGGTCCCAGTAGGAGTAGGGAGCAGAGTATTTACTGGTCCCAGTAGGAGTAGGGAGCAGAGCGTTTACTGGTCCCAGTAGGAGTAGGGAGCAGAGCGTTTACTGGTCCCAGTAGGAGTAGGGAGCAGAGTGTTTACTGGTCCCAGTAGGAGTAGGGAGCAGAGTATTTACTGGTCCCAGTAGGAGTAGGGAGCAGAGTGTTTACTGGTCCCAGTAGGAGTAGGGAGCAGAGTATTTACTGGTCTCAGTAGGAGTAGGGAGCAGAGTGTTTACTGGTCCCAGTAGGAGTAGGGAGCAGAGTATTTACTGGTCCCAGTAGGAGTAGGGAGCAGAGTGTTTACTGGTCCCAGTAGGAGTAGGGAGCAGAGTGTTTACTGGTCCCAGTAGGAGTAGGGAGCAGAGTATTTACTGGTCCCAGTAGGAGTAGGGAGCAGAGTGTTTACTGGTCCCAGTAGGAGTAGGGAGCAGAGTATTTACTGGTCCCAGTAGGAGTAGGGAGCAGAGCGTTTACTGGTCCCAGTAGGAGTAGGGAGCAGAGCGTTTACTGGTCCCAGTAGGAGTAGGGAGCAGAGCATTTACTGGTCCCAGTAGGAGTAGGGAGCAGAGCGTTTACTGGTCCCAGTAGGAGTAGGGAGCAGAGCGTTTACTGGTCCCAGTAGGAGTAGGGAGCAGAGTGTTTACTGGTCCCAGTAGGAGTAGGGAGCAGAGTATTTACTGGTCCCAGTAGGAGTAGGGAGCAGAGTGTTTACTGGTCCCAGTAGGAGTAGGGAGCAGAGTATTTACTGGTCTCAGTAGGAGTAGGGAGCAGAGTGTTTACTGGTCCCAGTAGGAGTAGGGAGCAGAGTATTTACTGGTCCCAGTAGGAGTAGGGAGCAGAGTGTTTACTGGTCCCAGTAGGAGTAGGGAGCAGCCAGCCTTCACTAATTGTTCTGCCTGAGCGGGTCAGAACCAACAGAGCGTCTCTGTTCTGTTAATGAGTCCATCAGAGACACTCTCACTGTCTCCTGGTCATTGTTCAGGGACAAATGCAGTTCATGTACATGGAGTACAGTCAAAAGCATATGCAGTATATGTATATGCAGTATGTATATGCAGTATATGTATATGCAGTATATGTATATGTAGTATATGTATATGCAGTATATATATGCAGTATATGTATATGTAGTATATGTATATGCAGTATATATATGCAGTATATGTGCTGTGTTGGTTGACGTTGACGTTGATGTTTTTGTCTCCCAGTCTTTCCAGAGCTTCTGAGCGCCGTCCCAGTCGGCCTCCACGTCGCTGTCATCTTCTTCTGTGGTGTCGTGATCGTCTTCTCCTCCGTGGCAACCGGCTTCTTCTTCTTCAACGCCTTCGGACGACCCTACGAGACACTGCAAGGCCCCATGGGACTTTACCTGTGGACCTTCATCTGCTGTGAGAAAAATCATCATCATCATCATCATTACATCACCATCATTACATCATCATCACTACTACATCATCATCACTACATCATCATCACTACATCATCATCACTACTACATCATCATCACTACATCATCATCACTACTACATCATCATCACTACATCATCATCACTACATCATCATCACTACATCATCACTACATTATCGCTACATCATCATCACTACATCATCATCACTACATCATCACTACATCATCATCACTACATTATCACTACATCATCATTACATCACCATCATTACATCATCACTACATCATCATTACATCATCACTACATTATCGCTACATCATCATCACTACATCATCATCACTACATCATCACTACATCATCATCACTACATTATCACTACATCATCATTACATCACCATCACTACATCATCACTACATCATCACTACATCATCACTACATCATCATTACATCATCATTACATCACCATTACATCACCATCATTACATCATCATCATCACTACTACATCATCATCACTACATCATCATCACTACATCATCATCACTACTACATCATCATCACTACATCATCACTACATCATCATCACTACATTATCACTACATCATCATTACATCACCATCACTACATCATCACTACATCATCACTACATCATCATTACATCATCATTACATCATCATTACATCATCATTACATCACCATCACTACATCATCACTACATCATCACTACATCATCATTACATCATCATTACATCACCATTACATCACCATCATTACATCATCATCACTACATCATCATTACTACATCATCATTACATCATCATCACTACATCATCATCACTACATCATCACTACATCATCATCACTACATCATCATTACATCACCATCATTACATCATCATTACATCATCATCATTACATCATCATCACTACATCATCATTACATCATCACTACATCATCACTACTGTCATAGCCCGGCTCCTAGGCCATGACAAATATGGGAAAGGACGCAGTGATTGATTGTAAATTAAAGATATTTATTACAAATAAATTAAGGATATACAGAAAACTACAAATGTGGAGTGTGTCAGTCAGTAACATCAGTAATGTAGATGTGGATGTGTGAGCATGATGAAGTGTGATGTGTTGTGAGTGAAAACTAAAGAAAAGCCAAACAAAGGCAGCCCGGCAGGTTCTGACAGGGATGAGTCCAGGTGAAGGAAAAGAGGGCAGAGCAGCACTTGATTGGGGCTTTTATACTCAGGATGCGCCAGCATCAGGTGCTCTACATCAGGCATCCTCTCCCGTGATACCTTCAAGGACACAGGGAAAGAATGAATGGCCAAATCCACACTGGCATCTCAGTAGTGAGGCAGGGGCCGTCACACTACATCATCATTACATCATCATTACATCACCATCATTACATCATCATCACTACATCATCATCACTACATTATCATTACATCATCATCACTACATCTTCATTACATCATCACTACATCATCATTACATCATCATTACATCACCATCATTACATCATCATCACTACATCATCATTACATCACCATCATTACATCATCATCACTACATCATCATCATCATCACTACATCATCACTACATCATCATTACATCATCATCACTACATCATCACTACATCATTACATCACCATCATTACATCATCATTACATCACCATCATTACATCATCATTACATCACCATCATTACATCATCATTACATCACCATCATTACATCATCATTACATCACCATCATTACATCATCATCACTACATCATCATCACTACATCATCATCACTACATCATCATTACATCATCATCATTACATCATCATTACATCATCATCACTACATCATCATCACTACATCATCACTACATCATTACATCACCATCATTACATCATCATTACATCACCATCATTACATCATCATTACATCACCATCATTACATCATCATCACTACATCATCATTACATCATCATCATTACATCATCATCACTACATCATCATTACATCATCATCACTACATCATCACTACATCATTACATCACCATCATTACATCATCATTACATCACCATCATTACATCATCATTACATCACCATCATTACATCATCATTACATCACCATCATTACATCATCATCACTACATCATCATCACTACATCATCATCACTACATCATCATTACATCATCATCATTACATCATCATTACATCATCATCACTACATCATCATCACCGCATCGTCATCACTACATCATCACTACATCATCATTACATCATCATCACTACATCATCATTACATCATCATCACCGCATCGTCATCACTACATCATCACTACATCATCATCACTACATCATCATCACTACATCATCACTACATCATCACTACATCATCATCACTACATCATCACTACATCATCATTACATCATCACTACATCATCATTACATCATCATCACTACATCATCACTACATCATCACTACATCATCACTACATCATCATTACATCATCACTACATCATCACTACATCATCATTACATCATCACTACATCATCACTACATCATCATTACATCATCATCACTATATCATCATTACATCATCATTACATCATCATCACTACATCATCATCACTACATCATCATTACATCATCATCACCGCATCGTCATCACTACATCATCACTACATCATCATTACATCATCATTACATCATCATCACTACATCATCATTACATCATCATCACTACATCATCATTACATCATCATCACTACATCATCATTACATCATCATCACCGCATCGTCATCACTACATCATCACTACATCATCATTACATCATCATCACTACATCATCATTACATCATCATCACTACATCATCACTACATCATCATCACTACATCATCATCACTACATCATCATTACATCATCATTACATCATCATCACTACATCATCATTACATCATAATTACATCATCATTACATCATCATTACATCATCACTACATCATCTGTCACTGATAATGCTGCTGGAATATACATGAGAGAGACAGTATTACTACCACTAATACCAGTACTACTGTAAATACTACTGACAGTACAAACAGTTGGAGGTTGAGAAGAAGTTAACGTCCTGAGGACGGTCAGAACTAAAGAGGCGGCAGATCTCTTCTAGAACACTAAATACATTTGATGACTTCCTGTTTACAGGTGTGTTATGACTTCCTGTTTACAGGTGTGTTATGACTTCCTGTTTACAGGTGTGTTATGACTTCCTGTTTACTGGTGTGTCCAGCTGTCTGGTGATGGTTCTGTTATGACTTCCTGTTTACAGGTCTGTTATGACTTCCTGTTTACAGGTGTGTCCAGCTGTCTGGTGATGGTTCTGTTTGCGTCGGAGGTGAAGCTTCATCATCTGTCCGATCGGATCGCCAACTTCAACGAGGTGAACTTCGTGTTTCAGACGTACAGCGAACGCTACGACCGCTCCTTCTGGCTCTTCTTCCTCGTCTTCCTCCTCCACGGACTCAACTTCCTGCTGATCCGACTGGCGGGAATCCAGTTCCCCTTCCAGGAGAGCAAGGAGTTGGTGCTGGGCGGAGGGGCGGCCGACCTCATGTACTGAGACCTGAAGGGACAAAAGACTGACAAACACATGAGATCACTTCCTGTCTGTAGTGATTAAGAGGTTAACTGTTCACAACGTTTAGTTATAAAATAATAAAAACCACAAAAGATTCAGTTTAATATGATTATTCAATAATGAATCAATAGATGATGATGATTGATCTCCTGTTTATTGACCCTTTTAGTGTGGACGCCATGATGACATCATGATGAGGTCATGATGAGGTCACGTTGTTAGCTGGAGGCTAATGCTAAGAGTGGGCTAACATTAGCTGGAGGCTAAAGCTAGCAGTGGGCTAACATTAGCTGGAGGCTAAAGCTAGCAGTGGGCTAACATTAGCTGGAGGCTAACGCTAGCAGTGGGCTAACATTACCTGGAGGCTAACGCTAGCAGTGGGCTAACATTAGCTGGAGGCTAACGCTAGCAGTGGGCTAACATTAGCTGGAGGCTAACGCTAGCAGCGGGCTAACATTAGCTGGAGGCTAACACTAGCAGTGGGCTAACATTAGCTGGAGGCTAACGCTAGCAGTGGGCTAACATTAGCTGGAGGCTAAAGCTAGCAGTGGGCTAACATTAGCTGGAGGCTAACGCTAGCAGTGGGCTAACATTAGCTGGAGGCTAACGCTAGCAGCGGGCTAACATTAGCTGGAGGCTAACGCTAGCAGTGGGCTAACATTAGCTGGAGGCTAACGCTAGCAGCGGGCTAACATTAGCTGGAGGCTAACGCTAGCAGTGGGCTAACATTAGCTGGAGGCTAACACTAGCAGTGGGCTAACATTAGCTGGAGGCTAACGCTAGCAGTGGGCTAACATTAGCTGGAGGCTAACGCTAGCAGTGGGCTAACATTAGCTTGAGGCTAACGCTAGCAGTGGGCTAACATTAGCTGGAGGCTAACGCTAGCAGTGGGCTAACATTAGCTGGAGGCTAACACTAGCAGTGGGCTAACATTAGCTGGAGGCTAACGCTAGCAGTGGGCTAACATTAGCTGGAGGCTAACGCTAGCAGTGGGCTAACATTAGCTGGAGGCTAACGCTAGCAGTGGGCTAACATTAGCTGGAGGCTAACACTAGCAGTGGGCTAACATTAGCTGGAGGCTAACGCTAGCAGCGGGCTAACATTAGCTGGAGGCTAACGCTAGCAGTGGGCTAACATTAGCTGGAGGCTAACGCTAGCAGCGGGCTAACATTAGCTGGAGGCTAACGCTAGCAGTGGGCTAACATTAGCTGGAGGCTAACACTAGCAGTGGGCTAACATTAGCTGGAGGCTAACGCTAGCAGTGGGCTAACATTAGCTGGAGGCTAACGCTAGCAGTGGGCTAACATTAGCTTGAGGCTAACGCTAGCAGTGGGCTAACATTAGCTGGAGGCTAACGCTAGCAGTGGGCTAACATTAGCTGGAGGCTAACACTAGCAGTGGGCTAACATTAGCTGGAGGCTAACGCTAGCAGTGGGCTAACATTAGCTGGAGGCTAACGCTAGCAGTGGGCTAACATTAGCTGGAGGCTAACGCTAGCAGTGGGCTAACATTAGCTGGAGGCTAACACTAGCAGTGGGCTAACATTAGCTGGAGGCTAACGCTAGCAGTGGGCTAACATTAGCTGGAGGGCTAAAGCTCCACATCTAAATGTCCTCTGTGTTGTTGTCTGAATCCAGATCTCAGACATTAGAGATGAGTAACTGATTGGAGCTCTAGAGCTACAATATCAGAGAAGCGTTTCAGAGACGGAGAGGAAATGATGCTAATAGTTTAGCATGATGCTAACAGCAGCTAACGTGAGCCGCTAGCTGCTGTTAGCAGAAGGCTAAATATTAGCATCCCTTTGATATGATCCCAGAAACTGAATCAACTCATGAAAAGCTCTTAAATATGAAGTTTATTAACTTGAACATAACGGTGTTTTTTACCACATGAAGAACATGAAGTATTATATTATGGGATGGATGGTAGACATGTTTGTTATTGTTGTTAAAGATACACGTAACTGATGATGAAAAACTAACATGAGTTCTGGTGGTCTGGTCTCTGAATAATACGTTCACTGCAACATATACAGTATGTATATATATATATATACATATATACAGTGTGTGTGTTTATATATATTAGACAGCTTTGTTGTGTAATATATATTCGTTATACGTAGCAACGGTTCTTTATACGTAGCAACGGTTCTTTATACGTAGCAACGGTCCTTTATACGTAGCAACGGTTCTTTATACGTAGCAACGGTCCTTTATACGTAGCAACGGTTCTTTATACGTAGCAACGGTCCTTTATACGTAGCAACGGTCCTTTATACGTAGCAACGGTTCTTTATACGTAGCAACGGTCCTTTATACGTAGCAACGGTTCTTTATACGTAGCAACGGTCCTTTATACGTAGCAACGGTTCTTTATACGTAGCAACGGTCCTTTATACGTAGCAACGGTCCTTTATACGTAGCAACGGTTCTTTATACGTAGCAACGGTCCTTTATACGTAGCACAGGTCCTTTATACGTAGCAACGGTTCTTTATACGTAGCAACG
>NC_133801.1:148333-179235 GCF_043250625.1 Sebastes fasciatus
TTATTAATATCTTGCAGCCTGATGATTATTAATATTTGCAGCCTGATGATTATTAATATTTGCAGCTTGATGATTATTAATATCTTGCAGCCTGATGATTATTAATATTTGCAGCCTGATGATTATTAATATTTGCAGCCTGATGATTATTAATATTTGCAGCCTGATGATTATTAATATCTTGCAGCCTGATGATTATTAATATTTGCAACCTGATGATTAATATTTGCAGCTTGATGATTATTAATATCTTGCAGCCTGATGATTATTAATATTTGCAGCCTGATGATTATTAATATTTGCAGCTTGATGATTATTAATATTTGCAACCTGATGATTATTAATATGTGCAACCTGATGATTATTAATATTTGCAACCTGATGATTATTAATATTTGCAGCTTGATGATTATTAATATTTGCAACCTGATGATTATTAATATGTGCAACCTGATGATTATTAATATTTGCAACCTGATGATTATTAATATTTGCAACCTGATGATTATTAATATTTGCAACCTGATGATTATTAATATGTGCAGCTTGATGATTATTAATATTTGCAACCTGATGATTATTAATATGTGCAACCTGATGATTATTAATATTTGCAACCTGATGATTATTAATATTTGCAGCTTGATGATTATTAATATTTGCAACCTGATGATTATTAATATTTGCAGCTTGATGATTATTAATATGTGCAACCTGATGATTATTAATATTTGCAACCTGATGATTATTAATATTTGCAACCTGATGATTATTAATATGTGCAGCTTGATGATTATTAATATTTGCAACCTGATGATTATTAATATGTGCAACCTGATGATTATTAATATTTGCAACCTGATGATTATTAATATTTGCAGCTTGATGATTATTAATATTTGCAACCTGATGATTATTAATATTTGCAACCTGATGATTATTAATATTTGCAGCTTGATGATTATTAATATTTGCAGCTTGATGATTATTAATATTTGCAGCCTGATGATTATTAATATTTGCAACCTGATGATTATTAATATTTGCAGCTTGATGATTATTAATATTTGCAGCCTGATGATTATTAATATTTGCAGCCTGATGATTATTAAAATTTGCAGCTTGATGATTATTAATATCTTGCAGCCTGATGATTATTAATATCTTGCAGCCTGATGATTATTAATATTTGCAGCCTGATGATTATTAATATTTGCAGCTTGATGATTATTAATATTTGCAGCCTGATGATTATTAAAATTTGCAGCTTGATGATTATTAATATCTTGCAGCCTGATGATTATTAATATCTTGCAGCCTGATGATTATTAATATTTGCAGCTTGATGATTATTAATATTTGCAGCTTGATGATTATTAATATCTTGCAGCCTGATGATTATTAATATTTGCAACCTGATGATTAATATTTGCAGCTTGATGATTATTAATATCTTGCAGCCTGATGATTATTAATATTTGCAGCCTGATGATTATTAATATTTGCAACCTGATGATTATTAATATTTGCAGCTTGATGATTATTAATATTTGCAACCTGATGATTATTAATATTTGCAGCTTGATGATTATTAATATTTGCAACCTGATGATTATTAATATTTGCAGCTTGATGATTATTAATATTTGCAGCTTGATGATTATTAATATTTGCAGCTTGATGATTATTAATATCTTGCAGCCTGATGATTATTAATATTTGCAGCTTGATGATTATTAATATTTGCAGCTTGATGATTATTAATATCTTGCAGCCTGATGATTATTAATATTTGCAGCCTGATGATTATTAATATTTGCAACCTGATGATTATTAATATTTGCAGCTTGATGATTATTAATATGTGCAACCTGATGATTATTAATATTTGCAACCTGATGATTATTAATATTTGCAACCTGATGATTATTAATATGTGCAACCTGATGATTATTAATATTTGCAACCTGATGATTATTAATATGTGCAACCTGATGATTATTAATATTTGCAACCTGATGATTATTAATATGTGCAACCTGATGATTATTAATATTTGCAACCTGATGATTATTAATATTTGCAGCTTGATGATTATTAATATTTGCAACCTGATGATTATTAATATTTGCAGCTTGATGATTATTAATATTTGCAACCTGATGATTATTAATATTTGCAGCTTGATGATTATTAATATCTTGCAGCCTGATGATTATTAATATTTGCAGCTTGATGATTATTAATATGTGCAACCTGATGATTATTAATATTTGCAACCTGATGATTATTAATATTTGCAGCTTGATGATTATTAATATGTGCAACCTGATGATTATTAATATTTGCAGCTTGATGATTATTAATATTTGCAACCTGATGATTATTAATATTTGCAGCTTGATGATTATTAATATTTGCAACCTGATGATTATTAATATTTGCAGCCTGATGATTATTAATATTTGCAGCTTGATGATTATTAATATCTTGCAGCCTGATGATTATTAATATTTGCAGCCTGATGATTATTAATATCTTGCAGCTTGATGATTATTAATATTTGCAGCTTGATGATTATTAATATTTGCAGCCTGATGATTATTAATATCTTGCAGCCTGATGATTATTAATATCTTGCAGCCTGATGATTATTAATATTTGCAGCCTGATGATTATTAATATTTGCAGCTTGATGATTATTAATATTTGCAGCTTGATGATTATTAATATTTGCAACCTGATGATTATTAATATTTGCAGCTTGATGATTATTAATATTTGCAGCCTGATGATTATTAATATCTTGCAGCCTGATGATTATTAATATTTGCAGCCTGATGATTATTAATATTTGCAACCTGATGATTATTAATATGTGCAGCTTGATGATTATTAATATTTGCAGCTTGATGATTATTAATATTTGCAGCCTGATGATTATTAATATCTTGCAGCCTGATGATTATTAATATTTGCAGCCTGATGATTATTAATATTTGCAGCTTGATGATTATTAATATGTGCAACCTGATGATTATTAATATTTGCAGCCTGATGATGATTAATATTTGCAGCTTGATGATTATTAATATTTGCAGCTTGATGATTATTAATATTTGCAGCTTGATGATTATTAATATTTGCAACCTGATGATTATTAATATTTGCAGCTTGATGATTATTAATATTTGCAGCCTGATGATTATTAATATTTGCAGCCTGATGATTATTAATATTTGCAGCCTGATGATTATTAATATCTTGCAGCTTGATGATTATTAATATTTGCAGCTTGATGATTATTAATATTTGCAGCTTGATGATTATTAATATTTGCAACCTGATGATTATTAATATTTGCAGCTTGATGATTATTAATATGTGCAGCTTGATGATTATTAATATGTGCAACCTGATGATTATTAATATTTGCAGCTTGATGATTATTAATATTTGCAACCTGATGATTATTAATATTTGCAGCTTGATGATTATTAATATTTGCAACCTGATGATTATTAATATTTGATGCTTGATGATTATTAATATTTGCAGCTTGATGATTATTAATATTTGCAACCTGATGATTATTAATATTTGCAGCTTGATGATTATTAATATTTGCAGCTTGATGATTATTAATATTTGCAGCTTGATGATTATTAATATTTGCAGCTTGATGATTATTAATATCTTGCAGCCTGATGATTATTAATATCTTGCAGCCTGATGATTATTAATATTTGCAGCTTGATGATTATTAATATTTGCAGCTTGATGATTATTAATATCTTGCAGCCTGATGATTATTAATATTTGCAGCTTGATGATTATTAATATTTGCAGCTTGATGATTATTAATATTTGCAGCTTGATGATTATTAATATCTTGCAGCCTGATGATTATTAATATTTGCAGCCTGATGATTATTAATATTTGCAGCTTGATGATTATTAATATTTGCAGCCTGATGATTATTAATATCTTGCAGCCTGATGATTATTAATATCTTGCAGCCTGATGATTATTAATATTTGCAGCTTGATGATTATTAATATTTGCAGCTTGATGATTATTAATATCTTGCAGCTTGATGATTATTAATATTTGCAGCTTGATGATTATTAATATTTGCAACCTGATGATTATTAATATCTTGCAGCCTGATGATTATTAATATCTTGCAGCCTGATGATTATTAATATCTTGCAGCTTGATGATTATTAATATTTGCAGCTTGATGATTATTAATATTTGCAGCTTGATGATTATTAATATTTGCAGCCTGATGATTATTAATATCTTGAAGCCTGGTGATTATTAATATTTGCAGCTTGATGATTATTAATATCTTGCAGCCTGATGATTATTAATATCTTGCAGCTTGATGATTATTAATATGTGCAACCTGATGATTATTAATATTTGCAGCTTGATGATTATTAATATTTGCAGCTTGATGATTATTAATATCTTGCAGCTTGATGATTATTAATATTTGCAGCTTGATGATTATTAATATCTTGCAGCCTGATGATTATTAATATTTGCAGCCTGATGATTATTAATATTTGCAGCTTGATGATTATTAATATTTGCAGCCTGATGATTATTAATATCTTGCAGCCTGATGATTATTAATATCTTGCAGCCTGATGATTATTAATATTTGCAGCTTGATGATTATTAATATTTGCAGCTTGATGATTATTAATATCTTGCAGCTTGATGATTATTAATATTTGCAGCTTGATGATTATTAATATTTGCAACCTGATGATTATTAATATCTTGCAGCCTGATGATTATTAATATCTTGCAGCCTGATGATTATTAATATCTTGCAGCTTGATGATTATTAATATTTGCAGCTTGATGATTATTAATATTTGCAGCTTGATGATTATTAATATTTGCAGCCTGATGATTATTAATATCTTGAAGCCTGGTGATTATTAATATTTGCAGCTTGATGATTATTAATATCTTGCAGCCTGATGATTATTAATATGTGCAACCTGATGATTATTAATATTTGCAGCTTGATGATTATTAATATTTGCAGCTTGATGATTATTAATATCTTGCAGCTTGATGATTATTAATATTTGCAGCTTGATGATTATTAATATTTGCAGCTTGATGATTATTAATATTTGCAGCTTGATGATTATTAATATCTTGCAGCCTGATGATTATTAATATCTTGCAGCCTGATGATTATTAATATGTGCAACCTGATGATTATTAATATTTGCAGCTTGATGATTATTAATATTTGCAGCTTGATGATTATTAATATCTTGCAGCTTGATGATTATTAATATTTGCAGCTTGATGATTATTAATATTTGCAGCTTGATGATTATTAATATTTGCAGCTTGATGATTATTAATATTTGCAACCTGATGATTATTAATATTTGCAGCTTGATGATTATTAATATTTGCAGCTTGATGATTATTAATATGTGCAACCTGATGATTATTAATATTTGCAGCTTGATGATTATTAATATTTGCAACCTGATGATTATTAATATTTGCAGCTTGATGATTATTAATATTTGCAACCTGATGATTATTAATATTTGATGCTTGATGATTATTAATATTTGCAGCTTGATGATTATTAATATTTGCAACCTGATGATTATTAATATTTGCAGCTTGATGATTATTAATATTTGCAGCTTGATGATTATTAATATTTGCAGCTTGATGATTATTAATATTTGCAGCTTGATGATTATTAATATCTTGCAGCCTGATGATTATTAATATCTTGCAGCCTGATGATTATTAATATTTGCAGCTTGATGATTATTAATATTTGCAGCTTGATGATTATTAATATCTTGCAGCCTGATGATTATTAATATTTGCAGCTTGATGATTATTAATATTTGCAGCTTGATGATTATTAATATTTGCAGCTTGATGATTATTAATATCTTGCAGCCTGATGATTATTAATATTTGCAGCCTGATGATTATTAATATTTGCAGCTTGATGATTATTAATATTTGCAGCCTGATGATTATTAATATCTTGCAGCCTGATGATTATTAATATCTTGCAGCCTGATGATTATTAATATTTGCAGCTTGATGATTATTAATATTTGCAGCTTGATGATTATTAATATCTTGCAGCTTGATGATTATTAATATTTGCAGCTTGATGATTATTAATATTTGCAACCTGATGATTATTAATATCTTGCAGCCTGATGATTATTAATATCTTGCAGCCTGATGATTATTAATATCTTGCAGCTTGATGATTATTAATATTTGCAGCTTGATGATTATTAATATTTGCAGCCTGATGATTATTAATATCTTGAAGCCTGGTGATTATTAATATTTGCAGCTTGATGATTATTAATATCTTGCAGCCTGATGATTATTAATATCTTGCAGCTTGATGATTATTAATATTTGCAGCTTGATGATTATTAATATTTGCAACCTGATGATTATTAATATCTTGCAGCCTGATGATTATTAATATCTTGCAGCCTGATGATTATTAATATCTTGCAGCCTGATGATTATTAATATCTTGCAGCCTGGTGATTATTAATATTTGCAGCTTGATGATTATTAATATTTGCAACCTGATGATTATTAATATCTTGCAGCCTGATGATTATTAATATCTTGCAGCCTGGTGATTATTAATATTTGCAGCTTGATGATTATTAATATTTGCAACCTGATGATTATTAATATCTTGCAGCCTGATGATTATTAATATCTTGCAGCCTGATGATTATTAATATTTGCAGCCTGATGATTATTAATATCTTGCAGCCTGATGATTATTAATATTTGCAGCCTGATGATTATTAATATTTGCAGCCTGATGATTATTAATATGTGCAACCTGATGATTATTAATATTTGCAACCTGATGATTATTAATATTTTCAGCTTGATGATTATTAATATTTGCAACCTGATGATTATTAATATTTGCAGCTTGATGATTATTAATATTTGCAACCTGATGATTATTAATATTTGCAGCTTGATGATTATTAATATTTGCAACCTGATGATTATTAATATTTTCAGCTTGATGATTATTAATATTTGCAACCTGATGATTATTAATATTTGCAGCTTGATGATTATTAATATTTGCAGCTTGATGATTATTAATATTTGCAATCTGATGATTATTAATATGTGCAGCCTGATGATTATTAATATTTGCAACCTGATGATTATTAATATCTTGCAGCCTGATGATTATTAATATTTGCAGCTTGATGATTATTAATATTTGCAACCTGATGATTATTAATATCTTGCAGCCTGATGATTATTAATATCTTGCAGCCTGATGATTATTAATATTTGCAGCCTGATGATTATTAATATCTTGCAGCCTGATGATTATTAATATTTGCAGCCTGATGATTATTAATATTTGCAGCCTGATGATTATTAATATGTGCAACCTGATGATTATTAATATTTGCAACCTGATGATTATTAATATTTTCAGCTTGATGATTATTAATATTTGCAACCTGATGATTATTAATATTTGCAGCTTGATGATTATTAATATTTGCAACCTGATGATTATTAATATTTGCAGCTTGATGATTATTAATATTTGCAACCTGATGATTATTAATATTTTCAGCTTGATGATTATTAATATTTGCAACCTGATGATTATTAATATTTGCAGCTTGATGATTATTAATATTTGCAACCTGATGATTATTAATATTTGCAGCTTGATGATTATTAATATTTGCAACCTGATGATTATTAATATTTGCAGCTTGATGATTATTAATATTTGCAACCTGATGATTATTAATATTTGCAGCTTGATGATTATTAATATTTGCAGCTTGATGATTATTAATATTTGCAATCTGATGATTATTAATATGTGCAGCCTGATGATTATTAATATTTGCAACCTGATGATTATTAATATCTTGCAGCCTGATGATTATTAATATTTGCAGCTTGATGATTATTAATATTTGCAGCCTGATGATTATTAATATTTGCAACCTGATGATTATTAATATTTGCAGCCTGATGATTATTAATATCTTGCTGCCTGATGATTATTAATATTTGCAACCTGATGATTATTAATATGTGCAGCCTGATGATTATTAATATTTGCAACCTGATGATTATTAATATCTTGCAGCCTGATGATTATTAATATTTGCAGCCTGATGATTATTAATATTTGCAACCTGATGATTATTAATATTTGCAGCCTGATGATTATTAATATCTTGCTGCCTGATGATTATTAATATTTGCAACCTGATGATTATTAATATCTTGCTGCCTGATGATTATTAATATTTGCAACCTGATGATTATTAATATGTGCAACCTGATGATTATTAATATTTGCAGCTTTATGATTATTAATATTTGCAGCCTGATGATTATTAATATCTTGCAGCCTGATGATTATTATTATTTGCAGCCTGATGATTATTAATATTTGCAACCTGATGATTATTAATATCTTGCAGCCTGATGATTATTATTATTTGCTGCCTGATGATTATTAATATTTGCAGCCTGATGATTATTAATATTTGCAGCCTGATGATTATTAATATTTGCAGCTTGATGATTATTAATATTTGCAGCCTGATGATTATTAATATTTGCAACCTGATGATTATTAATATCTTGCTGCCTGATGATTATTAATATTTGCAACCTGATGATTATTAATATGTGCAGCTTGATGATTATTAATATTTGCAACCTGATGATTATTAATATGTGCAACCTGATGATTATTAATATTTGCAGCTTGATGATTATTAATATTTGCAGCCTGATGATTATTAATATTTGCAGCTTGATGATTATTAATATTTGCAACCTGATGATTATTAATATTTTCAGCTTGATGATTATTAATATTTGCAACCTGATGATTATTAATATTTGCAGCTTGATGATTATTAATATTTGCAGCCTGATGATTATTAATATTTTCAGCTTGATGATTATTAATATTTGCAACCTGATGATTATTAATATTTGCAGCCTGATGATTATTAATATTTGCAGCTTGATGATTATTAATATTTGCAACCTGATGATTATTAATATTTGCAACCTGATGATTATTAATATTTGCAGCTTGATGATTATTAATATTTGCAACCTGATGATTATTAATATTTTCAGCTTGATGATTATTAATATTTGCAACCTGATGATTATTAATATTTGCAGCTTGATGATTATTAATATTTGCAACCTGATGATTATTAATATTTGCAACCTGATGATTATTAATATTTGCAACCTGATGATTATTAATATCTTGCTGCCTGATGATTATTAATATTTGCAACCTGATGATTATTAATATGTGCAGCTTGATGATTATTAATATTTGCAACCTGATGATTATTAATATGTGCAACCTGATGATTATTAATATTTGCAGCTTTATGATTATTAATATTTGCAGCCTGATGATTATTAATATCTTGCAGCCTGATGATTATTATTATTTGCATCCTGATGATTATTAATATTTGCAGCCTGATGATTATTAATATCTTGCAGCCTGATGATTATTAATATGTGCAACCTGATGATTATTAATATTTGCAACCTGATGATTATTAATATTTTCAGCTTGATGATTATTAATATTTGCAACCTGATGATTATTAATATTTGCAGCTTGATGATTATTAATATTTGCAACCTGATGATTATTAATATTTGCAGCTTGATGATTATTAATATTTGCAACCTGATGATTATTAATATTTTCAGCTTGATGATTATTAATATTTGCAGCTTGATGATTATTAATATTTGCAACCTGATGATTATTAATATTTTCAGCTTGATGATTATTAATATTTGCAACCTGATGATTATTAATATTTGCAGCTTGATGATTATTAATATTTGCAGCTTGATGATTATTAATATTTGCAATCTGATGATTATTAATATGTGCAGCCTGATGATTATTAATATTTGCAACCTGATGATTATTAATATCTTGCAGCCTGATGATTATTAATATTTGCAGCTTGATGATTATTAATATTTGCAGCCTGATGATTATTAATATTTGCAACCTGATGATTATTAATATTTGCAGCCTGATGATTATTAATATCTTGCTGCCTGATGATTATTAATATTTGCAACCTGATGATTATTAATATTTGCAGCCTGATGATTATTAATATCTTGCTGCCTGATGATTATTAATATTTGCAACCTGATGATTATTAATATGTGCAACCTGATGATTATTAATATTTGCAGCTTTATGATTATTAATATTTGCAGCCTGATGATTATTAATATCTTGCAGCCTGATGATTATTATTATTTGCAGCCTGATGATTATTAATATTTGCAACCTGATGATTATTAATATCTTGCAGCCTGATGATTATTATTATTTGCTGCCTGATGATTATTAATATTTGCAGCCTGATGATTATTAATATTTGCAGCCTGATGATTATTAATATTTGCAGCTTGATGATTATTAATATTTGCAGCCTGATGATTATTAATATTTGCAACCTGATGATTATTAATATCTTGCTGCCTGATGATTATTAATATTTGCAACCTGATGATTATTAATATGTGCAGCTTGATGATTATTAATATTTGCAACCTGATGATTATTAATATGTGCAACCTGATGATTATTAATATTTGCAGCTTTATGATTATTAATATTTGCATCCTGATGATTATTAATATTTGCAGCCTGATGATTATTAATATCTTGCAGCTTGATGATTATTAATATTTGCAGCCTGATGATTATTAATATTTGCAGCTTGATGATTATTAATATTTGCAACCTGATGATTATTAATATTTGCAGCCTGATGATTATTAATATTTGCAGCTTGATGATTATTAATATTTGCAACCTGATGATTATTAATATTTGCAGCTTGATGATTATTAATATTTGCAGCCTGATGATTATTAATATTTTCAGCTTGATGATTATTAATATTTGCAACCTGATGATTATTAATATTTGCAGCCTGATGATTATTAATATTTGCAGCTTGATGATTATTAATATTTGCAACCTGATGATTATTAATATTTGCAACCTGATGATTATTAATATTTGCAGCTTGATGATTATTAATATTTGCAACCTGATGATTATTAATATTTTCAGCTTGATGATTATTAATATTTGCAACCTGATGATTATTAATATTTGCAGCTTGATGATTATTAATATTTGCAACCTGATGATTATTAATATTTGCAACCTGATGATTATTAATATTTGCAACCTGATGATTATTAATATCTTGCTGCCTGATGATTATTAATATTTGCAACCTGATGATTATTAATATGTGCAGCTTGATGATTATTAATATTTGCAACCTGATGATTATTAATATGTGCAACCTGATGATTATTAATATTTGCAGCTTTATGATTATTAATATTTGCAGCCTGATGATTATTAATATCTTGCAGCCTGATGATTATTAATATTTGCAACCTGATGATTATTAATATTTGCAACCTGATGATTATTAATATCTTGCAGCCTGATGATTATTATTATTTGCATCCTGATGATTATTAATATTTGCAGCCTGATGATTATTAATATCTTGCAGCCTGATGATTATTAATATTTGCAACCTGATGATTATTAATATTTGCAACCTGATGATTATTAATATTTGCAGCTTGATGATTATTAATATCTTGCAGCCTGATGATTATTAATATTTGCAACCTGATGATTATTAATATTTGCAACCTGATGATTATTAATATTTGCAGCCTGATGATTATTAATATTTGCAGCTTGATGATTATTAATATTTGCAACCTGATGATTATTAATATTTGCAGCCTGATGATTATTAATATTTGCAGCTTGATGATTATTAATATTTGCAGCCTGATGATTATTAATATTTGCAGCTTGATGATTATTAATATTTGCAACCTGATGATTATTAATATTTTCAGCTTGATGATTATTAATATTTGCAACCTGATGATTATTAATATTTGCAGCTTGATGATTATTAATATTTGCAACCTGATGATTATTAATATTTTCAGCTTGATGATTATTAATATTTGCAACCTGATGATTATTAATATTTGCAGCCTGATGATTATTAATATTTGCAGCTTGATGATTATTAATATTTGCAACCTGATGATTATTAATATTTGCAACCTGATGATTATTAATATTTGCAGCTTGATGATTATTAATATTTGCAGCCTGATGATTATTAATATTTGCAGCTTGATGATTATTAATATTTGCAACCTGATGATTATTAATATTTGCAGCTTGATGATTATTAATATTTGCAACCTGATGATTATTAATATTTGCAACCTGATGATTATTAATATTTGCAGCTTGATGATTATTAATATTTGCAGCTTGATGATTATTAATATTTGCAACCTGATGATTATTAATATGTGCAACCTGATGATTATTAATATTTGCAGCTTGATGATTATTAATATTTGCAGCTTGATGATTATTAATATTTGCAACCTGATGATTATTAATATTTTCAGCTTGATGATTATTAATATTTGCAACCTGATGATTATTAATATTTGCAGCTTGATGATTATTAATATTTGCAGCTTGATGATTATTAATATTTGCAGCTTGATGATTATTAATATCTTGCAGCTTGATGATTATTAATATTTGCAGCTTGATGATTATTAATATGTGCAACCTGATGATTATTAATATTTGCAGCTTGATGATTATTAATATTTGCAACCTGATGATTATTAATATTTGATGCTTGATGATTATTAATATTTGCAGCTTGATGATTATTAATATTTGCAACCTGATGATTATTAATATTTGCAGCTTGATGATTATTAATATTTGCAGCTTGATGATTATTAATATTTGCAGCTTGATGATTATTAATATCTTGCAGCTTGATGATTATTAATATTTGCAGCTTGATGATTATTAATATTTGCAGCTTGATGATTATTAATATCTTGCAGCCTGATGATTATTAATATTTGCAGCCTGATGATTATTAATATCTTGCAGCCTGATGATTATTAATATTTGCAGCTTGATGATTATTAATATTTGCAACCTGATGATTATTAATATTTGCAGCCTGATGATTATTAATATTTGCAACCTGATGATTATTAATATGTGCAGCTTGATGATTATTAATATCTTGCTGCCTGATGATTATTAATATTTGCAGCTTGATGATTATTAATATTTGCAGCTTGATGATTATTAATATTTGCAACCTGATGATTATTAATATTTGCAGCCTGATGATTATTAATATTTGCAACCTGATGATTATTAATATGTGCAGCTTGATGATTATTAATATCTTGCAGCCTGATGATTATTAATATTTGCAGCTTGATGATTATTAATATTTGCAACCTGATGATTATTAATATTTGCAGCCTGATGATTATTAATATTTGCAACCTGATGATTATTAATATGTGCAGCTTGATGATTATTAATATCTTGCTGCCTGATGATTATTAATATTTGCAACCTGATGATTATTAATATCTTGCTGCCTGATGATTATTAATATTTGCAACCTGATGATTATTAATATGTGCAACCTGATGATTATTAATATTTGCAGCTTTATGATTATTAATATTTGCAGCCTGATGATTATTAATATCTTGCAGCCTGATGATTATTAATATTTGCAGCCTGATGATTATTAATATTTGCAACCTGATGATTATTAATATTTGCAGCCTGATGATTATTAATATCTTGCTGCCTGATGATTATTAATATTTGCAGCTTGATGATTATTAATATTTGCAGCCTGATGATTATTAATATTTGCAACCTGATGATTATTAATATTTGCAGCTTTATGATTATTAATATTTGCAGCCTGATGATTATTAATATCTTGCAGCCTGATGATTATTATTATTTGCAGCCTGATGATTATTAATATTTGCAACCTGATGATTATTAATATCTTGCAACCTGATGATTATTATTATTTGCTGCCTGATGATTATTAATATTTGCAGCCTGATGATTATTAATATTTGCAGCCTGATGATTATTAATATTTGCAGCTTGATGATTATTAATATTTGCAGCCTGATGATTATTAATATGTGCAACCTGATGATTATTAATATGTGCAGCTTGATGATTATTAATATCTTGCTGCCTGATGATTATTAATATTTGCAACCTGATGATTATTAATATGTGCAACCTGATGATTATTAATATTTGCAGCTTTATGATTATTAATATTTGCAGCCTGATGATTATTAATATCTTGCAGCCTGATGATTATTATTATTTGCAGCCTGATGATTATTAATATTTGCAACCTGATGATTATTAATATGTGCAACCTGATGATTATTAATATTTGCAGCTTTATGATTATTAATATTTGCAGCCTGATGATTATTAATATCTTGCAGCCTGATGATTATTATTATTTGCAGCCTGATGATTATTAATATGTGCAACCTGATGATTATTAATATTTGCAGCTTTATGATTATTAATATTTGCAGCTTTATGATTATTAATATTTGCAGCCTGATGATTATTAATATCTTGCAGCCTGATGATTATTAATATTTGCAGCCTGATGATTATTAATATCTTGCAGCCTGATGATTATTATTATTTGCAGCCTGATGATTATTAATATCTTGCAGCCTGATGATTATTAATATTTGCAGCCTGATGATTATTAATATTTGCAGCCTGATGATTATTAATATCTTGCAGCCTGATGATTATTAATATTTGCAACCTGATGATTATTAATATTTGCAACCTGATGATTATTAATATTTGCAGCTTGATGATTATTAATATTTGCAGCCTGATGATTATTAATATTTGCAGCCTGATGATTATTAATATTTGCAACCTGATGATTATTAATATTTGCAGCTTGATGATTATTAATATTTGCAGCCTGATGATTATTAATATTTGCAACCTGATGATTATTAATATTTGCAGCCTGATGATTATTAATATTTGCAGCTTGATGATTATTAATATTTGCAGCCTGATGATTATTAATATTTGCAGCTTGATGATTATTAATATTTGCAGCCTGATGATTATTAATATTTGCAGCTTGATGATTATTAATATTTGCAACCTGATGATTATTAATATTTGCAACCTGATGATTATTAATATGTGCAGCCTGATGATTATTAATATTTGCAGCCTGATGATTATTAATATTTGCAGCTTGATGATTATTAATATTTGCAGCTTGATGATTATTAATATTTGCAACCTGATGATTATTAATATTTTCAGCTTGATGATTATTAATATTTGCAACCTGATGATTATTAATATTTGCAGCCTGATGATTATTAATATTTGCAGCTTGATGATTATTAATATTTGCAACCTGATGATTATTAATATTTGCAACCTGATGATTATTAATATTTGCAGCTTGATGATTATTAATATTTGCAGCCTGATGATTATTAATATTTGCAGCTTGATGATTATTAATATTTGCAGCTTGATGATTATTAATATTTGCAACCTGATGATTATTAATATTTGCAGCTTGATGATTATTAATATTTGCAGCTTGATGATTATTAATATTTGCAGCCTGATGATTATTAATATTTGCAGCCTGATGATTATTAATATTTGCAACCTGATGATTATTAATATTTGCAGCTTGATGATTATTAATATCTTGCAGCCTGATGATTATTAATATTTGCAACCTGATGATTATTAATATTTGCAGCCTGATGATTATTAATATCTTGCAGCCTGATGATTATTAATATTTGCAGCTTGATGATTATTAATATTTTCAGCCTGATGATTATTAATATTTGCAGCCTGATGATTATTAATATCTTGCAGCCTGATGATTATTAATATTTGCAGCCTGATGATTATTAATATTTGCAACCTGATGATTATTAATATTTGCAGCTTGATGATTATTAATATCTTGCAGCCTGATGATTATTAATATTTGCAACCTGATGATTATTAATATTTGCAGCCTGATGATTATTAATATCTTGCAGCCTGATGATTATTAATATTTGCAGCCTGATGATTATTAATATCTTGCAGCCTGATGATTATTAATATCTTGCAGCCTGATGATTATTAATATTTGCAGCTTGATGATTATTAATATTTTCAGCCTGATGATTATTAATATTTTCAGCTTGATGATTATTAATATTTGCAACCTGATGATTATTAATATTTGCAGCTTGATGATTATTAATATTTGCAACCTGATGATTATTAATATTTTCAGCTTGATGATTATTAATATTTGCAACCTGATGATTATTAATATTTGCAGCTTGATGATTATTAATATTTGCAACCTGATGATTATTAATATTTTCAGCTTGATGATTATTAATATTTGCAACCTGATGATTATTAATATTTTCAGCTTGATGATTATTAATATTTGCAACCTGATGATTATTAATATTTGCAGCCTGATGATTATTAATATTTGCAGCTTGATGATTATTAATATTTGCAGCCTGATGATTATTAATATTTTCAGCTTGATGATTATTAATATTTGCAGCCTGATGATTATTAATATTTGCAGCTTGATGATTATTAATATTTGCAGCCTGATGATTATTAATATTTGCAATCTGATGATTATTAATATTTGCAATCTGATGATTATTAATATTTGCAGCTTGATGATTATTAATATTTGCAGCCTGATGATTATTAATATTTGCAATCTGATGATTATTAATATTTGCAGCCTGATGATTATTAATATTTGCAGCTTGATGATTATTAATATTTGCAGCCTGATGATTATTAATATTTGCAGCTTGATGATTATTAATATTTGCAGCCTGATGATTATTAATATTTGCAGCTTGATGATTATTAATATTTGCAGCCTGATGATTATTAATATCTTGCAACCTGATGATTATTAATATTTGCAGCCTGATGATTATTAATATTTGCAACCTGATGATTATTAATATTTGCAGCTTGATGATTATTAATATCTTGCAGCCTGATGATTATTAATATTTGCAACCTGATGATTATTAATATGTGCAACTTGATGATTATTAATATTTGCAGCTTGATGATTATTAATATTTGCAGCTTGATGATTATTAATATTTGCAGCTTGATGATTATTAATATCTTGCAGCCTGATGATTATTAATATTTGCAATCTGATGATTATTAATATTTGCAGCTTGATGATTATTAATATTTGCAGCCTGATGATTATTAATATTTGCAGCCTGATGATTATTAATATTTGCAACCTGATGATTATTAATATTTGCAGCTTGATGATTATTAATATTTGCAGCCTGATGATTATTAATATTTGCAACCTGATGATTATTAATATTTGCAGCTTGATGATTATTAATATTTTCAGCTTGATGATTATTAATATTTGCAGCCTGATGATTATTAATATTTGCAACCTGATGATTATTAATATTTGCAGCTTGATGATTATTAATATTTGCAGCCTGATGATTATTAATATTTGCAGCCTGATGATTATTAATATTTGCAGCTTGATGATTATTAATATTTGCAGCCTGATGATTATTAATATCTTGCAGCCTGATGATTATTAATATTTGCAGCCTGATGATTATTAATATTTGCAACCTGATGATTATTAATATTTGCAGCCTGATGATTATTAATATTTGCAGCCTGATGATTATTAATATTTGCAGCCTGATGATTATTAATATTTGCAGCTTGATGATTATTAATATTTGCAGCCTGATGATTATTAATATTTGCAGCCTGATGATTATTAATATTTGCAACCTGATGATTATTAATATTTGCAGCCTGATGATTATTAATATTTGCAACCTGATGATTATTAATATTTGCAACCTGATGATTATTAATATTTGCAGCCTGATGATTATTAATATTTGCAACCTGATGATTATTAATATTTGCAGCTTGATGATTATTAATATTTGCAGCCTGATGATTATTAATATTTGCAGCCTGATGATTATTAATATTTGCAACCTGATGATTATTAATATTTGCAGCCTGATGATTATTAATATTTGCAGCCTGATGATTATTAATATTTGCAGCTTGATGATTATTAATATTTGCAACCTGATGATTATTAATATTTGCAGCCTGATGATTATTAATATTTGCAACCTGATGATTATTAATATTTGCAGCTTGATGATTATTAATATTTGCAACCTGATGATTATTAATATTTGCAGCCTGATGATTATTAATATTTGCAGCCTGATGATTATTAATATTTGCAGCTTGATGATTATTAATATTTGCAGCTTGATGATTATTAATATTTGCAGCTTGATGATTATTAATATTTGCAGCTTGATGATTATTAATATTTGCAGCCTGATGATTATTAATATGTGCAGCCTGATGATTATTAATATTTGCAGCTTGATGATTATTAATATTTGCAGCTTGATGATTATTAATATGTGCAGCCTGATGATTATTAATATTTGCAGCTTGATGATTATTAATATTTGCAGCTTGATGATTATTAATATTTGCAGCCTGATGATTATTAATATTTGCAGCCTGATGATTATTAATATTTGCAGCCTGATGATTATTAATATGTGCAACCTGATGATTATTAATATTTGCAGCCTGATGATTATTAATATTTGCAGCTTGATGATTATTAATATTTGCAACCTGATGATTATTAATATCTTGCAGCCTGATGATTATTAATATTTGCAGCCTGATGATTATTAATATTTGCAGCCTGATGATTATTAATATTTGCAGCCTGATGATTATTAATATGTGCAACCTGATGATTATTAATATGTGCAGCCTGATGATTATTAATATGTGCAGCCTGATGATTATTAATATTTGCAACCTGATGATTATTAATATTTGCAGCCTGATGATTATTAATATTTGCAGCTTGATGATTATTAATATTTGCAGCCTGATGATTATTAATATGTGCAGCCTGATGATTATTAATATTTGCAGCTTGATGATTATTAATATTTGCAACCTGATGATTATTAATATCTTGCAGCCTGATGATTATTAATATTTGCAGCCTGATGATTATTAATATTTGCAGCCTGATGATTATTAATATTTGCAGCCTGATGATTATTAATATTTGCAGCCTGATGATTATTAATATTTGCAGCCTGATGATTATTAATATCTTGCAGCCTGATGATTATTAATATCTTGCAACCTGATGATTATTAATATTTGCAGCCTGATGATTATTAATATTTGCAGCCTGATGATTATTAATATCTTGCAGCCTGATGATTATTAATATGTGCAGCCTGATGATTATTAATATTTGCAGCCTGATGATTATTAATATCTTGCAGCCTGATGATTATTAATATTTGCAGCTTGATGATTATTAATATTTGCAACCTGATGATTATTAATATGTGCAACCTGATGATTATTAATATTTGCAGCTTGATGATTATTAATATTTGCAACCTGATGATTATTAATATTTGCAGCTTGATGATTATTAATATTTGCAACCTGATGATTATTAATATTTGCAGCCTGATGATTATTAATATTTGCAGCTTGATGATTATTAATATTTGCAGCCTGATGATTATTAATATTTGCAGCTTGATGATTATTAATATTTGCAGCCTGATGATTATTAATATTTGCAATCTGATGATTATTAATATTTGCAGCCTGATGATTATTAATATTTGCAGCTTGATGATTATTAATATTTGCAGCTTGATGATTATTAATATCTTGCAGCCTGATGATTATTAATATTTGCAACCTGATGATTATTAATATGTGCAACTTGATGATTATTAATATTTGCAGCTTGATGATTATTAATATTTGCAGCTTGATGATTATTAATATTTGCAACCTGATGATTATTAATATGTGCAACCTGATGATTATTAATATGTGCAACCTGATGATTATTAATATGTGCAACTTGATGATTATTAATATCTTGCAGCTTGATGATTATTAATATTTGCAGCCTGATGATTATTAATATTTGCAACCTGATGATTATTAATATTTGCAGCTTGATGATTATTAATATTTTCAGCTTGATGATTATTAATATTTGCAGCCTGATGATTATTAATATTTGCAACCTGATGATTATTAATATTTGCAGCCTGATGATTATTAATATTTGCAGCCTGATGATTATTAATATTTGCAGCCTGATGATTATTAATATTTGCAGCCTGATGATTATTAATATTTGCAACCTGATGATTATTAATATTTGCAGCTTGATGATTATTAATATCTTGCAGCCTGATGATTATTAATATTTGCAGCCTGATGATTATTAATATTTGCAACCTGATGATTATTAATATTTGCAACCTGATGATTATTAATATTTGCAACCTGATGATTATTAATATTTGCAGCCTGATGATTATTAATATTTGCAACCTGATGATTATTAATATTTGCAGCCTGATGATTATTAATATTTGCAGCCTGATGATTATTAATATTTGCAGCCTGATGATTATTAATATTTGCAACCTGATGATTATTAATATTTGCAGCTTGATGATTATTAATATTTGCAGCCTGATGATTATTAATATTTGCAGCCTGATGATTATTAATATTTGCAACCTGATGATTATTAATATTTGCAGCCTGATGATTATTAATATTTGCAGCCTGATGATTATTAATATTTGCAGCTTGATGATTATTAATATTTGCAACCTGATGATTATTAATATTTGCAGCTTGATGATTATTAATATTTGCAGCCTGATGATTATTAATATTTGCAGCCTGATGATTATTAATATTTGCAACCTGATGATTATTAATATTTGCAGCTTGATGATTATTAATATTTGCAACCTGATGATTATTAATATTTGCAGCCTGATGATTATTAATATTTGCAGCCTGATGATTATTAATATTTGCAGCTTGATGATTATTAATATTTGCAGCTTGATGATTATTAATATTTGCAGCTTGATGATTATTAATATTTGCAACCTGATGATTATTAATATTTGCAGCCTGATGATTATTAATATCTTGCAGCTTGATGATTATTAATATCTTGCAGCCTGATGATTATTAATATCTTGCAGCCTGATGATTATTAATATCTTGCAGCCTGATGATTATTAATATTTGCAGCTTGATGATTATTAATATTTGCAGCTTGATGATTATTAATATTTGCAGCTTGATGATTATTAATATTTTCAACCTGATGATTATTAATATTTGCAACCTGATGATTATTAATATGTGCAGCCTGATGATTATTAATATTTGCAACCTGATGATTATTAATATTTGCAGCCTGATGATTATTAATATTTGCAGCTTGATGATTATTAATATTTGCAGCTTGATGATTATTAATATTTGCAACCTGATGATTATTAATATGTGCAGCCTGATGATTATTAATATTTGCAGCCTGATGATTATTAATATTTGCAGCTTGATGATTATTAATATTTGCAGCTTGATGATTATTAATATTTGCAGCCTGATGATTATTAATATTTGCAGCTTGATGATTATTAATATTTGCAGCCTGATGATTATTAATATGTGCAACCTGATGATTATTAATATGTGCAGCCTGGTGATTATTAATATTTGCAGCTTGATGATTATTAATATTTGCAGCCTGATGATTATTAATATTTGCAGCCTGATGATTATTAATATCTTGCAGCTTGATGATTATTAATATTTGCAACCTGATGATTATTAATATTTGCAGCTTGATGATTATTAATATTTGCAGCCTGATGATTATTAATATGTGCAGCCTGATGATTATTAATATTTGCAGCTTGATGATTATTAATATTTGCAGCTTGATGATTATTAATATTTGCAGCCTGATGATTATTAATATGTGCAGCCTGATGATTATTAATATTTGCAGCTTGATGATTATTAATATTTGCAGCTTGATGATTATTAATATCTTGCAGCCTGATGATTATTAATATTTGCAGCCTGATGATTATTAATATTTGCAGCCTGATGATTATTAATATGTGCAACCTGATGATTATTAATATTTGCAACCTGATGATTATTAATATGTGCAACCTGATGATTATTAATATGTGCAGCCTGATGATTATTAATATTTGCAACCTGATGATTATTAATATTTGCAGCCTGATGATTATTAATATTTGCAGCCTGATGATTATTAATATTTGCAACCTGATGATTATTAATATCTTGCAGCCTGATGATTATTAATATGTGCAGCCTGATGATTATTAATATTTGCAGACTGATGATTATTAATATCTTGCAGCCTGATGATTATTAATATTTGCAGCTTGATGATTATTAATATTTGCAACCTGATGATTATTAATATTTGCAGCTTGATGATTATTAATATTTGCAACCTGATGATTATTAATATTTGCAGCTAAATGATTATTAATATTTGCAACCTGATGATTATTAATATTTGCAGCTTGATGATTATTAATATTTGCAACCTGATGATTATTAATATTTGCAGCCTGATGATTATTAATATTTGCAGCCTGATGATTATTAATATTTGCAACCTGATGATTATTAATATTTGCAGCTTGATGATTATTAATATCTTGCAGCCTGATGATTATTAATATTTGCAGCTTGATGATTATTAATATCTTGCAGCCTGATGATTATTAATATTTGCAGCCTGATGATTATTAATATTTGCAACCTGATGATTATTAATATTTGCAGCTTGATGATTATTAATATTTGCAACCTGATGATTATTAATATGTGCAACCTGATGATTATTAATATTTGCAGCCTGATGATTATTAATATTTGCAGCCTGATGATTATTAATATTTGCAACCTGATGATTATTAATATTTGCAGCCTGATGATTATTAATATTTGCAACCTGATGATTATTAATATTTGCAACCTGATGATTATTAATATTTGCAACCTGATGATTATTAATATTTGCAGCCTGATGATTATTAATATTTGCAGCTTGATGATTATTAATATTTGCAACCTGATGATTATTAATATTTGCAGCCTGATGATTATTAATATTTGCAACCTGATGATTATTAATATTTGCAACCTGATGATTATTAATATCTTGCAGCCTGATGATTATTAATATTTGCAGCCTGATGATTATTAATATTTGCAGCTTGATGATTATTAATATTTGCAACCTGATGATTATTAATATTTGCAACCTGATGATTATTAATATCTTGCAGCCTGATGATTATTAATATTTGCAGCCTGATGATTATTAATATTTGCAGCCTGATGATTATTAATATCTTGCAGCCTGATGATTATTAATATTTGCAACCTGATGATTATTAATATCTTGCAGCCTGATGATTATTAATATTTGCAGCCTGATGATTATTAATATGTGCAACCTGATGATTATTAATATTTGCAGCCTGATGATTATTAATATTTGCAGCCTGATGATTATTAATATTTGCAGCTTGATGATTATTAATATTTGCAACCTGATGATTATTAATATTTGCAACCTGATGATTATTAATATTTGCAACCTGATGATTATTAATATTTGCAGCCTGATGATTATTAATATCTTGCAGCCTGATGATTATTAATATTTGCAACCTGATGATTATTAATATCTTGCAGCCTGATGATTATTAATATTTGCAACCTGATGATTATTAATATTTGCAGCTTGATGATTATTAATATTTGCAGCCTGATGATTATTAATATTTGCAACCTGATGATTATTAATATTTGCAGCTTGATGATTATTAATATTTGCAGCCTGATGATTATTAATATTTGCAACCTGATGATTATTAATATTTGCAGCCTGATGATTATTAATATTTGCAGCCTGATGATTATTAATATTTGCAGCCTGATGATTATTAATATTTGCAGCCTGATGATTATTAATATTTGCAGCCTGATGATTATTAATATGTGCAACCTGATGATTATTAATATCTTGCAGCCTGATGATTATTAATATCTTGCAGCCTGATGATTATTAATATGTGCAACCTGATGATTATTAATATTTGCAGCCTGATGATTATTAATATTTGCAACCTGATGATTATTAATATCTTGCAGCCTGATGATTATTAATATGTGCAACCTGATGATTATTAATATCTTGCAGCCTGATGATTATTAATATGTGCAACCTGATGATTATTAATATTTGCAGCCTGATGATTATTAATATTTGCAGCTTGATGATTATTAATATTTGCAGCCTGATGATTATTAATATTTGCAACCTGATGATTATTAATATTTGCAGCCTGATGATTATTAATATTTGCAACCTGATGATTATTAATATTTGCAGCTTGATGATTATTAATATTTGCAACCTGATGATTATTAATATTTGCAGCCTGATGATTATTAATATTTGCAGCCTGATGATTATTAATATTTGCAGCTTGATGATTATTAATATCTTGCAGCTTGATGATTATTAATATCTTGCAGCCTGATGATTATTAATATTTGCAGCCTGATGATTATTAATATTTGCAGCTTGATGATTATTAATATCTTGCAGCTTGATGATTATTAATATCTTGCAGCTTGATGATTATTAATATCTTGCAGCTTGATGATTATTAATATCTTGCAGCTTGATGATTATTAATATTTGCAGCTTGATGATTATTAATATTTGCAGCCTGATGATTATTAATATTTGCAGCTTGATGATTATTAATATCTTGCAGCTTGATGATTATTAATATTTGCAGCTTGATGATTATTAATATTTGCAACCTGATGATTATTAATATGTGCAGCCTGATGATTATTAATATTTGCAACCTGATGATTATTAATATTTGCAGCTTGATGATTATTAATATTTGCAGCTTGATGATTATTAATATTTGCAACCTGATGATTATTAATATGTGCAGCCTGATGATTATTAATATTTGCAGCCTGATGATTATTAATATGTGCAGCTTGATGATTATTAATATTTGCAGCTTGATGATTATTAATATTTGCAGCTTGATGATTATTAATATTTGCAACCTGATGATTATTAATATGTGCAGCCTGATGATTATTAATATTTGCAGCCTGATGATTATTAATATGTGCAGCCTGATGATTATTAATATGTGCAGCCTGATGATTATTAATATGTGCAGCCTGATGATTATTAATATTTGCAGCCTGATGATTATTAATATTTGCAACCTGATGATTATTAATATGTGCAGCCTGATGATTATTAATATTTGCAGCCTGATGATTATTAATATGTGCAGCTTGATGATTATTAATATTTGCAGCTTGATGATTATTAATATGTGCAGCTTGATGATTATTAATATTTGCAGCCTGATGATTATTAATATTTGCAGCCTGATGATTATTAATATTTGCAGCCTGATGATTATTAATATTTGCAGCCTGATGATTATTAATATTTGCAGCCTGATGATTATTAATATTTGCAGCCTGATGATTATTAATATGTGCAGCTTGATGATTATTAATATTTGCAGCTTGATGATTATTAATATGTGCAGCTTGATGATTATTAATATTTGCAGCCTGATGATTATTAATATGTGCAGCCTGATGATTATTAATATTTGCAGCCTGATGATTATTAATATTTGCAGCCTGATGATTATTAATATTTGCAGCTTGATGATTATTAATATGTGCAGCTTGATGATTATTAATATTTGCAGCCTGATGATTATTAATATGTGCAGCCTGATGATTATTAATATTTGCAGCCTGATGATTATTAATATTTGCAGCCTGATGATTATTAATATTTGCAGCTTGATGATTATTAATATGTGCAGCCTGATGATTATTAATATTTGCAACCTGATGATTATTAATATTTGCAGCCTGATGATTATTAATATTTGCAGCTTGATGATTATTAATATTTGCAACCTGATGATTATTAATATCTTGCAGCCTGATGATTATTAATATTTGCAGCCTGATGATTATTAATATTTGCAGCCTGATGATTATTAATATTTGCAGCCTGATGATTATTAATATGTGCAGCCTGATGATTATTAATATTTGCAGCTTGATGATTATTAATATTTGCAACCTGATGATTATTAATATTTGCAACCTGATGATTATTAATATTTGCAGCTTGATGATTATTAATATTTGCAACCTGATGATTATTAATATTTGCAGCCTGATGATTATTAATATTTGCAGCTTGATGATTATTAATATTTGCAACCTGATGATTATTAATATCTTGCAGCCTGATGATTATTAATATTTGCAGCCTGATGATTATTAATATTTGCAACCTGATGATTATTAATATTTGCAGCCTGATGATTATTAATATGTGCAACCTGATGATTATTAATATTTGCAGCCTGATGATTATTAATATTTGCAGCCTGATGATTATTAATATTTGCAGCTTGATGATTATTAATATTTGCAACCTGATGATTATTAATATTTGCAGCCTGATGATTATTAATATGTGCAACCTGATGATTATTAATATTTGCAGCCTGATGATTATTAATATTTGCAGCCTGATGATTATTAATATCTTGCAGCCTGATGATTATTAATATGTGCAACCTGATGATTATTAATATTTGCAGCCTGATGATTATTAATATTTGCAGCCTGATGATTATTAATATTTGCAGCCTGATGATTATTAATATTTGCAGCTTGATGATTATTAATATTTGCAACCTGATGATTATTAATATCTTGCAGCCTGATGATTATTAATATGTGCAGCCTGATGATTATTAATATTTGCAGCTTGATGATTATTAATATTTGCAACCTGATGATTATTAATATGTGCAACCTGATGATTATTAATATTTGCAGCTTGATGATTATTAATATTTGCAACCTGATGATTATTAATATTTGCAGCTTGATGATTATTAATATTTGCAACCTGATGATTATTAATATTTGCAGCCTGATGATTATTAATATTTGCAGCCTGATGATTATTAATATTTGCAACCTGATGATTATTAATATTTGCAGCTTGATGATTATTAATATTTGCAGCTTGATGATTATTAATATTTGCAACCTGATGATTATTAATATGTGCAACCTGATGATTATTAATATTTGCAGCTTGATGATTATTAATATTTGCAACCCTGATGATTATTAATATTTGCAGCTTGATGATTATTAATATCTTGCAGCCTGATGATTATTAATATCTTGCAGCCTGATGATTATTAATATTTGCAGCTTGATGATTATTAATATCTTGCAGCCTGATGATTATTAATATTTGCAGCTTGATGATTATTAATATCTTGCAGCCTGATGATTATTAATATCTTGCAGCCTGATGATTATTAATATTTGCAGCTTGATGATTATTAATATCTTGCAGCCTGATGATTATTAATATTTGCAGCCTGATGATTATTAATATTTGCAGCTTGATGATTATTAATATCTTGCAGCCTGATGATTATTAATATCTTGCAGCCTGATGATTATTAATATTTGCAGCTTGATGATTATTAATATCTTGCAGCCTGATGATTATTAATATTTGCAGCCTGATGATTATTAATATTTGCAGCTTGATGATTATTAATATTTGCAACCTGATGATTATTAATATTTGCAGCTTGATGATTATTAATATTTGCAACCTGATGATTATTAATATGTGCAACCTGATGATTATTAATATTTGCAGCCTGATGATTATTAATATTTGCAGCCTGATGATTATTAATATTTGCAGCTTGATGATTATTAATATTTGCAACCTGATGATTATTAATATTTGCAGCCTGATGATTATTAATATTTGCAGCCTGATGATTATTAATATTTGCAACCTGATGATTATTAAATATTTGCAACCTGATGATTATTAATATCTTGCAGCCTGATGATTATTAATATTTGCAGCCTGATGATTATTAATATTTGCAGCTTGATGATTATTAATATTTGCAGCCTGATGATTATTAATATTTGCAGCCTGATGATTATTAATATCTTGCAGCCTGATGATTATTAATATTTGCAGCCTGATGATTATTAATATTTGCAGCTTGATGATTATTAATATTTGCAACCTGATGATTATTAATATTTGCAACCTGATGATTATTAATATTTGCAACCTGATGATTATTAATATTTGCAGCCTGATGATTATTAATATTTGCAGCTTGATGATTATTAATATTTGCAGCCTGATGATTATTAATATTTGCAGCCTGATGATTATTAATATTTGCAGCTTGATGATTATTAATATCTTGCAGCCTGATGATTATTAATATTTGCAACCTGATGATTATTAATATCTTGCAGCTTGATGATTATTAATATCTTGCAGCCTGATGATTATTAATATTTGCAGCCTGATGATTATTAATATTTGCAGCTTGATGATTATTAATATTTGCAGCCTGATGATTATTAATATTTGCAGCTTGATGATTATTAATATTTGCAACCTGATGATTATTAATATTTGCAACCTGATGATTATTAATATTTGCAACCTGATGATTATTAATATTTGCAGCCTGATGATTATTAATATTTGCAGCTTGATGATTATTAATATTTGCAGCCTGATGATTATTAATATCTTGCAGCCTGATGATTATTAATATTTGCAACCTGATGATTATTAATATCTTGCAGCCTTGATGATTATTAATATCTTGCAGCCTGATGATTATTAATATTTGCAGCCTGATGATTATTAATATTTGCAGCTTGATGATTATTAATATTTGCAGCCTGATGATTATTAATATTTGCAGCCTTGATGATTATTAATATTTGCAACCTGATGATTATTAATATTTGCAGCCTGATGATTATTAATATCTTGCAGCCTGATGATTATTAATATTTGCAGCCTGATGATTATTAATATTTGCAACCTGATGATTATTAATATCTTGCAGCCTGATGATTATTAATATGTGCAGCCTGATGATTATTAATATTTGCAGACTGATGATTATTAATATCTTGCAGCCTGATGATTATTAATATTTGCAGCCTGATGATTATTAATATTTGCAACCTGATGATTATTAATATCTTGCAGCCTGATGATTATTAATATGTGCAGCCTGATGATTATTAATATGTGCAACCTGATGATTATTAATATGTGCAACCTGATGATTATTAATATTTGCAGCTTGATGATTATTAATATTTGCAGCTTGATGATTATTAATATTTGCAGCTTGATGATTATTAATATTTGCAACCTGATGATTATTAATATTTGCAGCCTGATGATTATTAATATTTGCAGCCTGATGATTATTAATATTTGCAACCTGATGATTATTAATATTTGCAGCTTGATGATTATTAATATTTGCAGCTTGATGATTATTAATATTTGCAACCTGATGATTATTAATATTTGCAGCTTGATGATTATTAATATTTGCAACCTGATGATTATTAATATTTGCAGCCTGATGATTATTAATATTTGCAGCCTGATGATTATTAATATTTGCAACCTGATGATTATTAATATTTGCAGCCTGATGATTATTAATATTTGCAGCTTGATGATTATTAATATCTTGCAGCCTGATGATTATTAATATTTGCAGCTTGATGATTATTAATATTTGCAACCTGATGATTATTAATATGTGCAGCCTGATGATTATTAATATTTGCAGCCTGATGATTATTAATATTTGCAGCCTGATGATTATTAATATTTGCAACCTGATGATTATTAATATTTGCAGCTTGATGATTATTAATATTTGCAACCTGATGATTATTAATATGTGCAGCCTGATGATTATTAATATTTGCAGCCTGATGATTATTAATATTTGCAGCCTGATGATTATTAATATTTGCAGCCTGATGATTATTAATATTTGCAGCCTGATGATTATTAATATTTGCAACCTGATGATTATTAATATTTGCAGCTTGATGATTATTAATATCTTGCAGCCTGATGATTATTAATATTTGCAGCCTGATGATTATTAATATTTGCAACCTGATGATTATTAATATTTGCAGCTTGATGATTATTAATATTTGCAACCTGATGATTATTAATATGTGCAGCCTGATGATTATTAATATTTGCAGCCTGATGATTATTAATATTTGCAGCTTGATGATTATTAATATTTGCAACCTGATGATTATTAATATGTGCAGCCTGATGATTATTAATATTTGCAGCCTGATGATTATTAATATTTGCAGCCTGATGATTATTAATATTTGCAGCTTGATGATTATTAATATTTGCAACCTGATGATTATTAATATTTGCAACCTGATGATTATTAATATTTGCAGCCTGATGATTATTAATATTTGCAGCCTGATGATTATTAATATTTGCAGCCTTGATGATTATTAATATTTGCAGCTTGATGATTATTAATATTTGCAGCTTGATGATTATTAATATTTGCAACCTGATGATTATTAATATTTGCAGCTTGATGATTATTAATATCTTGCAGCCTGATGATTATTAATATCTTGCAGCCTGATGATTATTAATATTTGCAGCTTGATGATTATTAATATCTTGCAGCCTGATGATTATTAATATTTGCAGCTTGATGATTATTAATATCTTGCAGCCTGATGATTATTAATATCTTGCAGCCTGATGATTATTAATATTTGCAGCTTGATGATTATTAATATCTTGCAGCCTGATGATTATTAATATTT